>NC_058080.1:612916810-613216810 GCF_014858855.1 Bufo gargarizans | reverse complement strand
AGAGACAGAGGTCTCATCATCTTGTGAAAACATCACGAGTTCCCAGTCATCATGGAAATTAAAAGGAGGTCATATTATATTTTATTAATTTAATAATAAAATATTTAATACATTTACTAATAAAATTTCAATTTTGCCTACTACAGGAGAGAATCGGCCAGTCTTCTGTTTATTCAACGACGTGGTGTTGCGATGGAGAAAGTATGCAAAGAAAACAATTCTTATCCACCTGGAGACGAATCCTGTCAAGATTGCTGCAAGTACTGTATTGGCTGCTCATCGACCAAGATACTTCTGGGGGAAACCTGCTTGGCATGAACAGGCCTCCAGACAAAGCTTAAAGATAGCTTGGAGCCCGGAAGAGTCGCAAAGTTACTCAAGATTCAAACCAACCAACCAGGCCCCGGTCTCTTTGTCTGGTGAAAACATCACGGGATCCCAGTCATCATGGAAATCAAAAGGAGGGCATCTTGTGGTGCACAGAGATGGAGAGGGTTTTCGGATTCCCCCTGCACTATACGGACGTCTCAGAAATGAACCGCTGCTCCTGACAGCTGCTCCTTGGAAGGTCTTGGAGCGTACCGGTTATTCGGCATCTATTCGCCCCACTGAAGGATTATTTTGAAAGTGTGTAGAAGTCGACACTGGGCCCCCACACTGCAGATTTATCATGGAGAAACTGGATTTTACAATATTAAATTATTATTTTGTGCATTAGCAATACTGATTGATATATTGAGAAAATGCTTAGTGAGTGAAGGCGTATGCTCCCCAGACAGGAACCGTTTTTTATGGGTTATTGTTCTGACGGATCAGAGGAAGGGCAAATTAATCAGTAATGTCAATGCAAACTTACTGCTGACACCCTCTCCACTCTGTCGGGTAGGCTCTACTTGTATAAGCGTTTAATAGAACAGGTTCTGTAGACATCTATGTGGAATCAGCTGACGAGGGTATAAAAGGAGTGCGCTTTTTCTTGATGCTAACATGGACCTGTAAGGCTGAGTTAATACTTGAGTTATTTGGTCAGGTTTGGCCCCGTGACTGCCCAAATAAGTGAAGTGTGCAGTGATTCTAATAGTGATGCCTGTCATCTGCATGTCATACTGACTGATAGTATTATTTCCTACCCCAGCACACTCCCTATGTGTGTTACTGCAGGGCACAGTGTTCTACACCCATATAAAGGCTCTATGCAGCCCAGAAAAAGCAGTTTTTTATTGCGATTCGTCGCAAATATATTCGGATCAAAGTGATTTTTTTCTGACAATTCAGCAAACCGGCCAAATAGAATTTTTGAGAAATTTGCTCATCTCTAGTCCCGAACATTGTGGACAAGGTCCGAGATGAGAGTCGTCCCTGTGTACAATACTGGATGTTATTGCTGGCATGGTCCATGATGAATCCCAACACTCGGATTCGGTTATCCTTACTGAGGAACTTTACAATTACTTTTCCTTCACAATGCGCTGATGCCACAGATGCCGTCACCTTGACGAGCTTGGTTGCTAATAAGTGGATTCTAAAGAGCCTGAATAAATGCGATTAAAGACGTTGGAATAAATTGTCCACTTCTTCCAATGTGACCTTGTCCTTTGATTCATGAATATCATTTCCTAAAGTCTTAAAGACCTCTGCGTGGATGGCATAAGAAATGTCCATGCGAGGTTCGACGGGGACAGAGAAAACAAGCTCTGTGGCCAACACTGATCCAAACACATCCTACCCAGTCCACATCGCTGCTAGCCATGTAAGGTCCTGAGAACTGATCATCAGATTACCGAAACAACAGTCAAAGTTTCTTTCGAACCATGTCCCTACGATAGCCGTGAGCCTTGGAGCCGTTATAGAGAAAGAGCGGGAGGCAAGTAAATGTCTCTGGTAACACATCCAACAGATCGTCCTCTGTGTACATCACCCAGAACCAACCTGTCCACACAATCAGGTGCTTGCCTTGGTGAGTGGAGGCTTGGATGAAATCTGTATGAGCATAGCCAGTGGATCTCTGTCCTTTCCTTTGAGTCCAGGTAAACAGGAAAATGTGGCTTTTAGGTTCAGCTTTGAGCCCCCTTGAATGGAAAGACCCTTCTGCTTCTTGGCAGCTATGTGGGCAGACAGGTGCTTGGAATACTCTTTCAGTCTGGTGTATGAGAAATTATACATCGATGTCACACTGTACAGAGTCCATTGTTTTTGAAGGAGCAAAGCAGCCTGTGCTGGATCAAGAGTTTCCTCCAAGGGGGGTGCACTGCAGGATTTTTCTTTTAGACAAGCATCACAATGCAGACCGTCGATGTGCAGAGGTCAAGCTTCCGGGAGGATACCTCGAGCTGTGAAAATGACTGCTCCTTCGTGCCGATGACCTACTTCGGAGGGTTAACACCCCATCGGTAGGCGTTTGCATATCCTTGTGATAAATGATGTTCCCGTTCGCTGACTGTAAACAGAAATCTTGACAGACAAATGCATCAAACTTTGCCGCCATCTTTCTAGGCGCCACGTCTTCAGTCCCCTGACCAGCCAGATTTACCAGCATCTGTTCCAGGACTTGAAGCAGTGAAATGACATTGTTCATCCCGTAGTCCTGGTAACTGACAAATAATGTGGCCTCCTCAAAGGGCCTGAGCAAATGGCATGTATTACACATGAGCTTCCACTGGCTGACATCGAAGTTACACAGGGGAGTACTCCTGTCTGCTTGGATCATCAATAAATCATTTATGGCCTTTCTCTGTTCTTATAGTCGGTCCAACATGTGGAGCGTGGAATTCCAACGGGTGGATATGTCACATATCAGCCTAATCAGCCTATGTTTGGGGATGCCGATCTGCAGCTCAAGGGGGGGGGGGGGTTTGCGGTGTACGAGTGGCTGAAGTGCATGCAAAGTTTCCTAGCCATTTTTAGGCAGATGGGTGGAAGACGTCAGGAACCGCTTGACAACCAGATTGAACACATGTGCCATGCAGGGCGCATGGCTCAGCTCTCTTTGACACAGCGCCGACACCATGTTCTTCCCGTTATCGGTCACCATGGTTTGAGTTGTCACAGAGAAAGACAGGATTCAGTTTCTTGATGAAGGACACGGAGCTGTTTCTCCCCGTGTGACTCCATTCACCCAGGCAAATGAGGTGTAGAACAGCATGACACCGCCGTGCCCTGCACATGTGGTATGCTGGAGGAGCACTGTGAATTGTCCCTGCAGTGGAGGCTGAGGACACAGTGGAGGATGAGGAGGTAAAGGCAGACATTGTCGCAGAACCAATGGCATGAGAATGTGTAGACGGAAGCAGCGTCACATGACCAAGTTGCTGGTGTGTCTGGGCAGAAACCACATTTACTCAGTGACCTTAAAGGACATATATTGTCCTTAACCCCTTAAGGACACAGGGCGTACAGGTACGCCCTTGTGCCCTGGTACTTAAGGACACAGGGCGTACATGTACGCCCTGTGCATTTTCGATCACTGCCGTGCGGCTGGCAGTGATCGGAACCCGGTGCCTGCTCAAATCATTGAGCAGGCACCTAGGCTAAATGCGCGGGGGGGTCCCGTGACCCCCCCATGTCGGCGATCGCGGCAAACCGCAGGTCAATTCAGACCTGCGGTTTGCTGCGATATCTGCAGTTTATGATCCCCGCGGTCCCTGACCGCGGGGATCAGAAACTTTAGGATTCAAAACTTTGTCCAGTATTCCTCCCCCTGCACCCCTGAGTTATTTGGGCACGGTGGGAGGTGCAGGGGGAGGGTTGCGGGCGGTGCGGGCGGTGCGGGAGGCGGGCGGTGCGGTAGGCGGGATCGCGATCCCCCGCCCGCCTCCCATTGCGTAATCGTTGGCGTCTAGTGGGTATACCAGGGTGCCAGCACATTGCTGGCACCCTGGTATAAACGGCTGACATCGGTGATGCGATGTCAGCCGTTTAACCCTTTCCATACAGCGGTCCGTACAAACCGCTGTATGGAAAAGGTTAACAGTAAGAGGGAGCTCCCTCCCTCTCCCATCGGGGGGCTGCTGTGCCTTTGCAGTCCCCCGAATGGAGAGGGAGAGAGCTCCCAGGCAGCCCCCCCAAGCCCCGTCCTTACCCTTCCCCGTCTGCGCAGTTCTGACCATAACTGAGCAGACGGGGAAGGTTCCCATGACAACAGGACGCCTTCTCAGGCGTCCTGCTGTCCATGGTTCTGAACAGATCTGTGCTGAAAGGCATAGATCTGTTCAGACAAAGTGTAAAATACAGTATAGTACTATATATTGTACTGTACTGTATTATGTAGACATCAGACCCACTGGATCTTCAAGAACCAAGTGGGTCTGGGTCAAAAAAAAAGTGAAAAAAGTGAAAAATAAAGTAAAAATCAAAAAACACATTTATCACTGATTAAAAATGAAAGAAATAAAATTCCCTACACATGTTTGGTATCGCCGCGTCCGTAACGACCTGATCTATAAAACGGTAATGTTACTTTACCCGAACGGTGAACGCCATAAAAATAAAAAATTAAAAACTATGATGAAATTGGAATTTTGCCCACCTTACTTCCCAAAAAAGGTAATAAAAGTGATCAAAAAAGTCGCATCTATGCCAAAATTGTAACAATCAAACCATTATCTCATCCCGCAAAAATCATACCCTACCCAAGATAATCGCCCAAAAACTGAAAAAGTTATGGCTCTTACACTATGGAAACACTAAAACATGATTTCTTTTGTTTCAAAAATGAAATCATTGTGTAAAACTTACATAAATAAAAAAAAAGTATACATATTAGGTATCGCCGCGTCCGTATTCACCGGCTCTATAAAAATATCACATGACCTAACCCCTCAGATGACCACCGTAAAAAAATAAAAATAAAAACGGTGTAAAAAAAGCCATTTTTTGTCATCTTCCGTCACAAAAAGTGTAATAGCAAGCAATCAAAAAGTCATGTGCACCCCAAAATAGTGCCAATCAAACCGTCATCTCATCCCACAAAAAATGAGACCCTACTTAAGATAATCGCCCAAAAATTTAAAAAACTATGGCTCTTAGACTATGGAGACACTAAAACTTTTTTTTGTTTTAAAAATGAAATTATTGTGTAAAACGTACATAAATAAAAAAAATTGTATACATATTGGGTATCACCGCGTCCGTGACAACCTGCTCTATAAAATTACCACATGATCTAACCTGTCAGATGAATGGTGTAAATAACAAAAAAAAAAAAAAACGGTGCCAAAAAAGCTATTTCTTGTTACCTTGCCGCACAAAGTGTAATATAGAGCAACCAAAAATCATATGTACCCTAAACTTGTACCAACAAAACTGCCACCCTATCCCGTAGTTTCTAAAATGGGGTCACTTTTTTGGAGTTTCTACTCTAGGGGTGCATCAGGGGGGCTTCAAATGGGACATGGTGTCAAAAAAACCAGTCCAGCAAAATCTGCCTTCCAAAAACCGTATGGCATTCCTTTCCTTCTGCGCCCTGCCGTGTGCCCGTACAGCAGTTTACGACCACATATGGGGTGTTTCTGTAAACTACAGAATCAGGGCCATAAATAATGAGTTTTGTTTGGCTGTTAACCCTTGCTTTGTAACTGGAAAAAAAATATTAAAATGGAAAATCTGCCAAAAAAGTGAAATTCTGAAATTGTATCTCTATTTTCTATTAAATCTTGTGCAACACCTAAAGGGTTAACAAAGTTTGTAAAATCAGTTTTGAATACCTTGAGGGGTGTAGTTTCTTAGATGGGGTCACTTTTATGGAGTTTCTACTCTAGGGGTGCATCAGGGGGGCTTCAAATGGGACATGGTGTCAAAAAAACCAGTCCAGCAAAATCTGCCTTCCAAAAACCGTATGGCATTCCTTTCCTTCTGCGCCCTGCCGTGTGCCCGTACAGCAGTTTACAACCACATATGAGGTGTTTCTGTAAACTACAGAATCAGGGCCAGAAATAATGAGTTTTGTTTGGCTGTTAACCCTTGCTTTGTAACTGGAAAAAAAATATTAAAATGGAAAATCTGCCAAAAAAGTGAAATTTTGAAATTGTATCTCTATTTTCTATTAAATCTTGTGCAACACCTAAAGGGTTAACAAAGTTTGTAAAATCAGTTTTGAATACCTTGAGGGGTGTAGTTTCTTAGATGGGGTCACTTTTATGGAGTTTCTACTCTAGGGGTGCATCAGGGGGGCTTCAAATGGGACATGGTGTCAAAAAAACCAGTCCAGCAAAATCTGCCTTCCAAAAACCGTATGGCATTCCTTTCCTTCTGCGCCCTGCCGTGTGCCCGTACAGCAGTTTACAACCACATATGAGGTGTTTCTGTAAACTACAGAATCAGGGCCAGAAATAATGAGTTTTGTTTGGCTGTTAACCCTTGCTTTGTAACTGGAAAAAAAATATTAAAATGGAAAATCTGCCAAAAAAGCGAAATTTTGAAATTGTATCTCTATTTTCTATTAAATCTTGTGCAACACCTAAAGGGTTAACAAAGTTTGTAAAATCAGTTTTGAATACCTTGAGGGGTGTAGTTTCTTAGATGGGGTCACTTTTATGGAGTTTCTACTCTAGGGGTGCATCAGGGGGCTTCAAATGGGACATGGTGTCAAAGAAACTGTCCAGCAAAACATGCCTTCCAAAAACCAAACGGCGCACCTTTCACTCTACGCCCCGCTGTGTGGCCGTACAGTAGTTTACGGCCACATATGGCGTGTTTCTGTAAACGGCAGAGTCAGGGCAATAAAGATACAGTCTTGTTTGGCTGTTAACCCTTGCTTTGTTAGTGGAAAAAATGGGTTAAAATGGAAAATTAGGCAAAAAAATGAAATTCTCAAATTTCATCCCCATTTGCCAATAACTCTTGTGCAACACCTAAAGGGTTAACAAAGTTTGTAAAATCAGTTTTGAATACCTTGAGGGGTGTAGTTTCTTAGATGGGGTCACTTTTATGGAGTTTCTACTCTAGGGGTGCATCAGGGAGCTTCAAATGGGACATGGTGTCAAAAAACCAGTCCAGCAAAATCTGGCTTCCAAAAACCATACGGCGCACCTTTCACTCTACGCCCCGCTGTGTGGCCGTACAGTAGTTTACGGCCACATATGGGGTGTTTCTGTAAACGGCAGAGTCAGGGCAATAAAGATACAGTCTTGTTTGACTGTTAACCCTTGCTTTGTTAGTGGAAAAAATGGGTTAAAATGGAAAATTAGGCAATAAAAGGAAATTCTCAAATTTCATCCCCATTTGCCAATAACTCTTGTGCAACACCTAAAGGGTTAACAAAGTTTGTAAAATCAGTTTTGAATACCTTGAGGGGTGTAGTTTATAGAATGGGGTCATTTTTGGGTGGTTTCTATTATGTAAGCCTCGCAAAGTGACTTCAGACCTGAACTCGTCCCTAAAAATTGGGTTTTTGTAAATTTCTGAAAAATTTCAAGATTTGCTTCTAAACTTCTAAGCCTTGTAACATCCCCAAAAAATAAAATATCATTCCCAAAATAATTCAAACATGAAGTAGACATATGGGGAATGTTAAGTCATCACAATTTTTGGGGGTATTACTATGTATTACAGAAGTAGAGAAACTGAAACTTTGAAATTTGCAAATTTTTCCCAATTTTTGGTAAATTTGACTTTTTTTTATGCAAAAAAAAATATTTTTTTAACTTTATTTTACCAGTGTCATGAAGTACAATATGTGATGAAAAAACAATCTCAGAATGGCCTGGATAAGTCAAAGCGTTTTAAAGTTATCAGCACTTAAAGTGACACTGGTCAGATTTTCAAAAAATGGCCTGGTCCTAAGGTGTAAAAAGGCTGTGTCCCTAAGGGGTTAAACATAGTTATAGCTACTGACAAATATTTCCCATAAAGGCTGTTTCACCAAAAAAATGGCACCAATTAATGGCTAATCAACGTAATTTGGTTCATACAGTAGAAAATCTACACCCATCAATTTTCCCGTATTCTTTTTCCTATTAATACACCCCAAAAAAATAAATATATCACAATTCACAGCAGAATGGCTAATAGAACATACGTATTTATCCTATTAATATATCCTGTAAATGGCTGTAGTACAATGGAACTTCACAGCTGATCAGAAAATATTATTTTTTGCCACTAATACACACTAGTGTTGAGCAAGCACCAAAGTGCTCGTTTGCTCCAGTAGGACACTTTGCGATGCTCGGGTGCTCTACAGAGCACCTGAGCACACAATGGAAGTCAATAGGAGAACCTGAGTAAACTAGGTACCTCTGCTCTGAAGAGGGGTGAATGTCGGGACTCTTGTTCGGCTTAGGAGTCCCTGCTCTGACTCCATATATAGCTATATCTATATATGAAGTCAGTGCTTTGGGACACCCAGTGTATTTAAATATAATTTAGCCACTATTTCTGTAACATTTCTGGCAGGATTTAAACTCACAACCTTCTACATTACAGCCAAGAACCTTAACCACTCCACTATAGAGCTGTATAGCCGGATATAAAAAAAAAGTGGCCATGCAGCTCTATAGTATAGTAGTTAAGGTTCTTGGCTATAATGTAGAAGGTTGTGAGTTCAAATTCCATCAGAAATAGAGGCTAAATTTAATTTTAACATATATATAAGTTTTTAGCCATAATATATTCACATATATTATTATATATTTAGAATAAATAATATATGTAAATATATTATGGCTAAAACATCAGTAGCAGTTTCCCACATATTATGCATTCATATATTTTATATATATATATATATATATATATATATATATATATATACAGTACAGACCAAAAGTTTGGACACACTTTCTCATTCAAAGAGTTTTCTTTATTTTCATGACTATGAAGGCATCAAAACTATGAATTAACACATGTGGAATTATATACATAACAAACAAGTGTGAAACAACTGAAAATATGTCATATTCTAGGTTCTTCAAAGTAGCCACCTTTTGCTTTGATTACTGCTTTGCATTATCTTGATGAGCTTCAAGAGGTAGTCACCTGAAATGGTCTTCCAACAGTCTTGAAGGAGTTCCCAGAAATGCTTAGCACTTGTTGGCCCTTTTGCCTTCACACTGCGGTCCAGCTCACCCCAAACCATCTCGATTAGGTTCAGGTCCGGTGACTGTGGAGGCCAGGTCATCTGGCACAGCACCCCATCACTCTCCTTCATGGTCAAATAGCCCTTACTTTCAAAGTTTTCCCAATTTTTCGGCTGACTGACTGACCTTCATTTCTTAAAGTAATGATGGCCACTTGTTTTTCTTTACTTAGCTGCTTTTTTCTTGCCATAATACAAATTCTAACAGTCTATTCAGTAGGACTATCTGCTGTGTATCCACCTGACCTCTCCTCAACGCGACTGATGGTCCCAACTCCATTTATAAGGCAATAAATGCCACTTATTAAACCTGACAGGGCACACCTATGAAGTGAAAACCATTTCAGGTGACTACCTCTTGAAGCTCATCAAGAGAATGCCAAGAGTGTGCAAAGCAGTAATCAAAGCAAAAGGTGGCTACTTTGAAGAACCTAGAATATGACATATTTTCAGTTGTTTCACACTTTTTTGTTATGTATATAATTCCACATGTGTTAATTCATAGTTTTGATGCCTTCAGTGTGACTCTAAAATTTTCATAGTCATGAAAATAAAGAAAACTCTTTGAATGAGAAGGTGTGTCCAAACTTTTGGTCTGTACTGTATATATATATATATATATATATATATATATATTATTATTATTTTTTTAATAGTAATTACACATTTATTTTGTGCCATACATTTTTTACAATTAAAATATATACATTAAATTTAGCCTCTATTTCTGAAATATTTCTGGTGGGATTTGAACTCACAACGTTCTACATTACAGCCAAGAACCTTAACCATTACACTATAGAGCTACATGGCTAGTTACTTAAATTTTTTTATAAATATGAGACTTCTGCTGTATAGTAATACTACTGGTAACTGGTATTCCTATACAGCAGAAGTCTCATATTTTATTTTATTTTTTAGCAACTGGCCATGCAGCTCTATAGCGTAGTGGTTAAGGTTAGATTTAAATGCACTGACTCGAGCATTGCGCTCGAGCACACGCAATATTCGGCCAAGCATGCTCCCTCAACACTAATACACAACAAAAAGGGCTGTAATTTTCTCACTTCAACACGTTGTGGCTAATAAGCCCTTTTTCTTTTTCCCCACTAATACACACCAAAAAGGGATTTAGAACATGTCCGCAGAAAAGCAAATATATATATATTTTTTTGGAACTAATACAAGACAAAAAGGGCTTTAGAACATATAACTGCACTGCAAACGGCAAATATATATTTCTTTTGCCACTAATACACAACAAAAAGGACTTGAGAACATATAACTGCACCGCTGAACAGCAAATACATTTTTCTTTTACCACTAATACAAGCCAAAAAGTGATTTTGGACATATAACTGCATTGCTGAATGCCAAATATATTTAACTTACATTCTTTATCATAACAACCAACGATTTATGCAGGAAAATCATGACAATTAACAAGGGTTTCCCAAACTTTTGCATCCCACTGTACACCTACCTCCTGGAGAGTGTTCTTGATCTGGCCAACTGTAGTGTAGGGTGTTTTCTTCACCAGGGAAAGAATTCTTCGGCTATCCACCACAGTTGTTTTCCGTAGTCTTCCAGGTCTTTTGGTGTTGCTGAGCTCACCGATGTGTTACTTCTTTTTAATGATGTTACAAACAGTTGTTTTGGCTACGCCTCATGTTTTTGCTAACTATCTGATGTTTATTTTCAGCCTAATGATGGTTTGCTTCACTAATAGTGACAGCTCTCTGGATCTCATCTTGAGAGTTGACAGCAACAGATTCCAAATGCAAATAGCACACTTGAAATGAACTCTGGACCTTTTATCTGCTTATTGTAATTGGGATAATGAGGGAATAACACAAACCTGGCCATGGAACAGCTGAGAAGCCAATTGTCCCATTACTTTTGGTCCCTTAACAAGTGGGAGGCACATATGCAAACTGTTGTAATTCCTACATCGTTCACCTGATTTGGATGTAAATACCCTTAAATTAAAGCTGACAGTCTGCAGTTAAAGCACATCTTGTCCGTTTCATTTCAAATCCATTGTGGTGGTGCATAGAGCCAAAAATCTTAGAATTGTGTCGATGTCCCAATATTTATGGACCTGACTGTATATTTGCCGTTCAGTGGTGCAGTTATATGTTCTAAAGCCGTTTTTGGTGTGCAATAGTGGCAAAAAAATATATGTATTTGCCGTTCAGCAGTGAAGTTATATGTTCTAAAGCCATTTTTGGCGTGTATTAGTGGCAAAAGTAAAATATATTTGCCGGTCAGCAGTGCAGTTATATGTTCTAAAGCCTTCTGTGGCGTGTATAAGTGGAAACAAATAAGGGCCTATTTTCCGTTCAGTGGTGCAGTTATATGGTCTAAAACCCTTTTTGTGGCGTGTATTAGTCGCAAAAGTAAAATATATTTGCTGTTCAGCGATGCAGTTATATGTTCTAAAGCACTTTTTGGCGTGTATTAGTGGCAAAAGAAAAATATATTTGGCGTTCAGCAATGCAGTTATATGTCCAAAATCACTTTTTGGCTTGTATTAGTGGTAAAAGAAAAATGTATTTGCTGTTCAGCGGTGCAGTTATATGTTCTCAAGTCCTTTTTGTTGTGTATTAGTGGCAAAAGAAATATATATTTGCCGTTTGCAGTGCAGTTATATGTTCTAAAGCCCTTTTTGTCTTGTATTAGTTCCAAAAAAAAAAATATATATTTGCTTTTCTGCGGACATGTTCTAAATCCCTTTTTGGTGTGTATTAGTGGGGAAAAAGAAAAAGGGCTTATTAGCCACAACGTGTTGAAGTGAGAAAATTACAGCCCTTTTTGTTGTGTATTAGTGTTGAGGGAGCATGCTTGGCCGAATATTGCGTGTGCTCGAGCGCAATGCTTGAGTCAGTGCATTTAAATCTAACCTTAACCACTACGCTATAGAGCTGCATGGCCAGTTGCTAAAAAATAAAATATGAGACTTCTGCTGTATAGGAATACCAGTTACCAGTAGTATTACTATACAGCAGAAGTCTCATATTTATAGAAATTTTTAAGTAACTAGCCATGTAGCTCTATAGTGTAGTGGTTAAGGTTCTTGGCTGTAATGTAGAGTTCAAATCCCACCAGAAACATTTCAGAAATAGAGGCTAAATTAAATGTATATATTTTAATTGTAAAAAATGTATGGCACAAAATAAATGTGTAATTCCTATTAAAAAAAAAAATAATAATAATATATATATATATATATATATATATATATATATATATATATATACAGTACAGACCAAAAGTTTGGACACACCTTCTCATTCAAAGAGTTTTCTTTATTTTCATGACTATGAAAATTGTAGATTCACACTGAAGGCATCAAAACTATGAATTAACACATGTGGAATTATATACATAACAAAAAAGTGTGAAACAACTGAAAATATGTCATATTTTAGGTTCTTCAAAGTAGCCACCTTTTTCTTTGATTACTGCTTTGCACACTCTCAGCATTCTCTTGATGAGCTTCAAGAGGTAGTCACCTGAAATGGTTTTCACTTCACAGGTGTGCCCTGTCAGGTTTAATAAGTGGCATTTCTTGCCTTATAAATGGGGTTGGGACCATCAGTTGCGTTGAGGAGAGGTCAGGTGGATACACAGCAGATAGTCCTACTGAATAGACTGTTAGAATTTGTATTATGGCAAGAAAAAAGCAGCTAAGTAAAGAAAAACAAGTGGCCATCATTACTTTAAGAAATGAAGGTCAGTCAGTCAGCCGAAAAATTGGGAAAACTTTGAAAGTAAGGGCTATTTGACCATGAAGGAGAGTGATGGGGTGCTGTGCCAGATGACCTGGCCACCACAGTCACCGGATTTGAACCTAATCGAGATGGTTTGGGGTGAGCTGGACCGCAGTGTGAAGGCAAAAGGGCCAACAAGTGCTAAGCATTTCTGGGAACTCCTTCAAGACTGTTGGAAGACCATTTCAGGTGACTACCTCTTGAAGCTCATCAAGATAATGCAAAGCAGTAATCAAAGCAAAAGGTGGCTACTTTGAAGAACCTAGAATATGACATATTTTCAGTTGTTTCACACTTGTTTGTTATGTATATAATTCCACATGTGTTTATTCATAGTTTTGATGCCTTCATAGTCATGAAAATAAAGAAAACTCTTTGAATGAGAAAGCGTGTCCAAACTTTTGGTCTGTACTGTATATATATATATATATATATATATATATATATATATTATATGAATGCATAATATGTGGGAAACTACTACTGATGTTTTAGCCATAATATATTTACATATATTATTTATTCTAAATATATAATAATATATGTGAATATATTATGGCTAAAAACTTATATATATGTTTAAATTAAATTTAGCCTCTATTTCTGATGGAATTTGAACTCACAACCTTCTACATTATAGCCAAGAACCTTAACTACTATACTATAGACCTGTAAGGCTGAGTTAATACTTGAGTTATTTGGTCAGGTTTGGCCCCGTGACTGCCCAAATAAGTGAAGTGTGCAGTGATTCTAATAGTGATGCCTGTTATCTGCATGTCATACTGACTGATAGTATTATTTCCTACCCCAGCACACTTCCTATGTGTGTTACTGCAGGTCACAGTGTTCTACACCGATATAAAGGCTCTATGCAGCCCAGAAATAGCAGTTTTTTATTGCGATTCGTCGCAAATATTTTCGGATCAAAGTGATTTTTTTCTGACAATTCAGCAAACCGGCCAAATTGAATTTTTGAGAAATTTGCTCATCTCTAGTCCCGAACATTGTGGACAAGGTCCGAGATGAGAGTTGGTTGGTTGTTATGATAAAAAAAGTAAGTTAAATATATCATATAGGAGACACACACAGTGATATTTGAGAAGTGAAATGAAGTTTATTGGATTTACAGAAAGTGTGCAATAATTGTTTAAACAAAATTAGGCAGGTGCATAAATTTGGGCGCCACAAAAAATAAATTAAATCAATATTTAGTAGATCTTCCTTTTGCAGAAATTACAGCCTCTAAACGCTTCCTGTAGGTTCCAATGAGAGTGTGGATTCTGGTTGAAGGTATTTTGGACCATTCCTGTTTACAAAACATCTTTAGTTCATTCAAGTTTGATGGCTTCTGAGCATGGACAGCTCTTTAAGTCACAACACAGATTTTCAATTATATTCAGGTCTGGGGCCTGAGATGGCCATTCCAGAACGTTGTACTTGTTCCTCTGCATAAATGCCTTAGTGGATTTTGAGCAGTGTTTAGGGTCGTTGTCTTGTTGAACGATCCAGCCCTGGCGCAGCTTCAACATTGGTCTCCAGAATCTGCTGATACTGAGTGGAATCCATGCGTCCCTCAACTTTGACAAGATTCCCAGTCCCTGCACTGGCCACACAGCCCCACACAATGATGGAATCACCACCATATTTTACTGTAGGTAGCTGGTGTTTTTTTTGGAATGCTGTGTTCTTTTCCCTCCATGCATAACGCCCCTTGTTATGACCAAATAACTCAATTTTAGTTTCATCAGTCCACAGCACCTTATTCCAAAATGAAGCTGGCTTGTCCAAATGTGCTTTAGCCCACCTCAAGCGGCACTTTTTGTGCTGTGGGCGGAGAAAAGGCTTCCTCTGCTTCACTCGCGCATACAGCATCTCCTTGTGTAAAGTGTGCCAAATGGTTGAACGATGCACAGTGACTCCATCTGCAGCAAGATGATGTTGTAAGTCTTTGGTGCTGGTCTGTGGGTTGACTCTGACTGTTCTCACCATTCGTCGCTTCTGTCTATCTGAGATTTTTCTTGGTCTGCCACTTCGAGCCTTAACTTGAACTGGGCCTGTGGTTTTCCATTTCCGCAATATGTTCCTAACTGTAGAAACAGACAGCTGAAATCTCTGAGACAGCTTTCTGTATCCTTCCCCTAAACCATGATGGTGAACAATCTTTGTCTTCCGGTCATTTGAGAGTTGTTTTGAGACCCTCATGTTGCTACTCTTCAGAGAAAATTAAAAGAGGAGGGAAACTTGCAATTGACCCCCATAAATACTCTTTAGCATAATTGGATTCACCTGTGTATGTAGGTCAGGGGTCACTGAGCTTACCAAGCCAATTTGAGTTCCAATAATTAGTTCTAAAGGTTTTGGAATCAATAAAATGACAACAGTGCCCAAATTTATGCACCTGCCTAATTTTGTTTAAACAATTATAGTACACTTTCTGTAAATCCAATAAACTTCATTTCACTTCTCAAATATCACTGTGTGCGTCTCCTATATGATATATTTAACTGAAATTATTTTCGTAACAACCAATGATTTATACAGGAAAATCATGACGATTAACAAGGTTGCCCAAACTTTCGCATCCCACTGTATGTGTGTCAAAGTCAACAATCAAGAGAAGAATTCACCAGAGTGAATACAGAGGGTTTATCACAAGATGTAAACATTGGTGAGCCTCAAAAACAGGAAGGCCAGATTAGAGTTTGCCAAACGACATCTAAAAAAGCCTTCACAGTTCTGGAACAACATCCTATGGACAGATGAGACCGAGATCAACTAGTACCAGAGTGATGGGAAGAGAAGAGTATGGAGAAGGAAAGCAACTGCTCATGATCCTAAGCATACTACCTTATCAGTGAAACATGGTGGTGGTAGGGCATGTATGGCTGGTTCTCTTGCATTTATTGATGATGTGACTGCTGACAAAAGCAGCAGGATGAATTCTGAAGTGTTTCAGGCAATATTATCTGCTCGTATTCAGCCAAATGCTTCAGAACTCATTGGACGGCTCTTCACAGTGTAGATGGACAATGACCCAAAGCATACTGCAAAAACAACCAAAGAGTTTTTTAAGGGAAATAAGTGGAATGTTATGCAATGGCCAAGTCAATCACCTGACCTGAATCCGATTGAGCATGCATTTCACTTGCTGAAGACAAAACTGAAGGGAAAAGTAGAGGCCTGGCAGATCATCGCCAGGGATGAAACCAGCGTCTGGTGATGTCTAGACTGTAATTGACTGCAAAGGATTTGCAACCAAGTATTAAAAAGTGAAAGTTTGATTTATGATTATTATTCTGCCCCATTACTTTTGGTCCCTTAGCAAGTGGGAGGCACATATGCAATCTGTTGTAATTCCTACACCGTTCATCTGATTTGGATGTTAATACCCTAAAATTAAAGCTAACAGTCTGCAGTTCAAGCGCATCTTGTTTGTTTCATTTCAAATCCATTGTGGTGGTGTATAGAGCCAAAAATTTTAGAATTGTGTCAATGTCCCAATATTTATGGACCTGACTGTACTTTTCTTTTGCCACTAATACACAACAAAAAGGGCTTAAGAACATATAACTGCACCACTGAACAGCAAATATATTTTTATTTTGCCACTATTGCAGCCAAAAAGGGCTGTAATTTTCACACTTCACCACACAACGGCTAATAAGCCATTCTTTCCCCGCTAATACAAGCCAAAAAATGCTTTAGAACATATAACTGCACCACACAAGGGCAATAAACACTGTTAATGGTTGTATCAAACAGCACTTGCACCCCAATAATGAGAACAGTTTGCTGGAATTACAGAGGTGTATAATGGCAATTTGGATCCCCAGTCAATGCAGCAAGGTGTAATAGCATTTTTCCTATTACCCAGGCTGTAACCTAGCCTACTGAACCCTGCTCAAAATAAATGCTGTGAAATGATTCCTTCCTATCCTTTCCCTACACCTTGAATAATATTTCCCTGAACTTGCAAATCGTTTTTTAGCACAATTACGTTTTTTATAGCACTGTCCCTAGCGCCTGCCAACGTTTCTCCCTGCACTAAGTACACTGGAAAATGGCAGAATCCAAGATGGCTGAGGCTATTTATTGGGCTGTGACATCACATGGCTGGCAGGCTGCTGATTGACTGCATGCATGGCATTATGGATGATCCCGCGATCCCAGAGTTCCTTGCTTCATGTCCTCACACTTGCAGCAGCCATTTTAGGAAAGAATGTGATTCGTTACTACGAAGCGTGAGGAATTTCGGATTTGTGAGAATAGAATTCTTCCTGAAATTTTGATCGAATTCCACTTCATCCACTTCGATTCGCTCATCTCTACTCATGATGCCATCTATTCTGTGAGCAAAACATAATGCTGCTACCCTCGTGTTTCACAGTTGGGATGGTGTTCTTAGACTTTCAAGCTTCTCCCTTTTTCTTCCAAACGTAACAATCGTCATTATGGCCAAAAAGTTAAATTTTTGTTCATCAGACTACAGGACGTGTCTCCAAAAATGTAGGTCTTTGTTCCTGTGTGCATTTGCAAACATTAATATGGCTTTTTTATGTTTCTTTTGGAGTAATTGCTTCTTCTTGGCAGAGTGGCCTTTTAGCCCATGTTGATAAAGTACTTGTTTCACTGTGGATATTGGCACAATCTTACCAGCTTCCACCATCATCTTCATAAGGTCTTTTGCTTTTGTTCTTGGGTTGATATCCACATGTCGGACCAAAGCACTTTCATCTCTCGTCTCCTTCCTGAGCGGTATGATGGCTGGACATTCCCATCTTGTTTGTACTTGTCTATAATTGTTTGTACAGATGAAGGAGGCACCTTCAAGTATCATGAGATTGGACCCAAAGTTGAGCCAGACTTATGCGAATTTACAATGCTCTTCCTGATATCTTGGCTGATTTCTTTAGACTTCCCCATGATGCTACACAGTGTGTTTCAGGTATGCATTTTAATATATCCACAGGTGTGTCTCTAATTAACTCAGATGTTCCCAACACATGACATCATCATATGGGCAGTCCAGAATTCTTTAAAGGCATAGTAATTTTAGTGTATGTAATCTTTTGGCATTGCAGAAAATAATACAAATGCCTTAAACATTCTCTCTCTCATTATTCTGGCATTTTGCAAATGATAATAATTATGGTAATCCTAATTGACCAAAAACAGGAAAGGTTTATTCTGATTTCTTGAGAAAAACATGTATATGTGTCTGTTTATGTAGTGTATGTAAACTTCTGGTTTCAACTGTAAATTCCAATATGTAGCCTTCACCACTAGGGAAATATAGGAATTATGCATAAAGCTGAACACTACTCATACACTCCGAGGGAAATACATTAAACATAACATGCTATTTTGTTACCATAAGATTGAAGTCTTGAAACCAATAGCAGGCAAAGCGAACAACATTTTGTCTTCAGTCTACAGTATATCAGCAAAAGCATCAAGACTGGCCTCCAGCTTTAGAATACAGATAAGAAAGATGATGTATTGTCTATACTTAACTGGGAAATAAAGTACATTTGGTCCTTGAACTCTCCCATGTTATGAATGTTAGCTATGTTGTTTCCTGGGTAATATTTATTACATATGATATCACATGTATTCTTTGTCTTACATCTTATGTCAACATATGAAATGTTAATGAGACTACATTGACAGGCTTATTTATACACCTTTGATCAACATATGGCATGGCTATTTGGGAACCTTTGTGCCCTGGGCACATGGCTTGAATATGCACAAGAAATCTTCAGTGAGGAAGCAATGGTACAGATTTTTGGTACATCATTTAGACAAAAAGTGTGCCAGCTCCAAGGTGATTTAAAAAAAGTGGTGATAGTATAAGGCCCTGTGGCCTATTGTGTCGCAAATAGAAATTTTTGTGTCACTTCTTCCCTTTAGACTTAAAAAGAAAAAAAAAACACTCAAACAACATCACAGGTTTAGCTAGACTTAACTATCACTGCCTGTACAAGATTCTAAAAATCAAAATAATAAATCTTTATTGAGAATCAAATGATAAAAATGGGGAAGGAGGGAGCCCATGAAGTGCAAATAGTGCAGACTAGCCCTCATGATTGAGAGGACTCTACAGGTACCAGAGTGCCAAACTATGGCGAAGGTGGACTATCCAGGGATATCTTGGTGTCAATGGTAGCCTATGTGTAGACTGAGCAACTACCAATTCTCAGTTGCTCTGAAACTACACCACAGTCCCTATACAGAGTTGCAGGTCTAGACATAAAGCACTGCCCATCACATAAAGTTGTAGCGACAGCCACAACATTTTGGTGACTATTTGGTACACTACTACAGTGAGCGCCTAGGATTAACCAAGATTTGTTTCAATTAGATCTCAAAGATGAGCACATTATCATCAAGAGATCATATAGTTGCTGGCACAAAAACAGTCACCCTGCAGGAAATCACAGATGCACACTAACTAAGAAAATCCCCCTAATCTGTCCCTGCAAAACAGTGACTACAGCAGAGTTCTATGATGTAGAGAACCAAACCGTAATGCAGCAATAAGAGAGTATACTGTTTGGAGTAACTACAGCAGAGGGTGGCTATTGGATTTAAGGTTCAATGTGTTTCAAAGTTAATATCATCAGGAGCCAGTTACCAAGTGTATAAACTGATAGGCACAGCGATACAGACAG
Organism: Bufo gargarizans; assembly: GCF_014858855.1. Classification (NCBI taxonomy): domain Eukaryota; kingdom Metazoa; phylum Chordata; class Amphibia; order Anura; family Bufonidae; genus Bufo; species Bufo gargarizans. The sequence goes on along the minus strand of NC_058080.1, from coordinate 613,197,290 downwards.
CCAGCCACACTAGTGGTGTGTAATGAGGCATGCAGCACTAGTTTGGTCGTGAGCAAGCGCACCGCATGCCTAGAAGATAAGAAAGAAGGCCCACCCACTGGGTTTGACGGGAGTAGCAGCGATCGCTAATAAGAGGTGGGAAGTGGGACGAGCCCTTGTGAGCTTTGCCCCCTCAACTGGCGCTCGGCATGTACACACTACCGGCCAAAAAGAAACAAAAAAAAAAAAACACTGTGACAGCGGTAATAAGAAGCGGCTGAACCCTGCAGCAAGGTGGAGAATGTAAAAAGGAAAGGGGGGAGGAATTGAGAACATGAACAGCCCAGAGAAAGGGGCTGGACTGAGGTGTGTATTGGCTATAAACACTGTGACTGTTTCAAAGGATAAAAACTAGATGTTTAATACCCCGATGCATCATAGTAAAGAAATGATAAAAAGGATCAAAGATTAATACACAAACCCTATAAATACCAGTGCGCTAAATGCATCACTGGAAAAACAGATTGATGAAAAAGAAGAGACTAACAAGAGGAGGGCTGACAGAATAGATAAACCCATCCAGAAGTGGCACCCATCTAGAAATCTATAAAGGGGGTGCTTACCAATCATGCATCAATCCCCAAAGTGGGGGGACATGACACATAAAAAGTGCACCCATATAATAGATAGAAGAGAAGCCTACTTGTGGTGAACATGACCAGAAAACGGCTTCAAAATAAGGGCATATCGATGCAAGTGCCCGTAAGAAAAAAGTCAGCCCTCTAAAGCAGAGTGGCCAAGACCGCCACATATGCAAGAAGGTATCTAGCTCAATTGTCAGCCCCCTAGAAAAACTGACCGGACAGCCACATAGGCCTGTGAAAGTCATGCTCAGTGATCTACAGAAAAATGTGTGGCCCACCCAAGGATCCGGAAACACCAATGGACCACCACCAGAAATAGGCGACCTCATATAAACGATTATATGAAACATGAAAATGATACAATCTCGTTGTAACAGCGACTGCTGTGCCATGCTGTTCCCTTGCTTACTGCCGTGGTCCCGGGTGCCGTGCTCTTTGGTGATTGGTGGCCAGTGCTTTCTAGTTACCGCTGCAGTCCAAGACACTCTGGGTGAGTGATGTTGCTTCTGAAGATTCCGCTCCACAGCTTTCATTCAGCCCTGCACACAGCATGAGTTCGTCTGGTTTTATAAGTCACTGCTCTAAGGCGGTACGCATAACTTCCTGGGCCGGGCTGGGTTGGGTCATGTGACCTTGTTGACCAACCCTGCCTCTCCTACACATACTTAAGGTGCTCAGCCGTTTTCCCAGATGCCTGAGTGTCAAGGTCCTCCTAGTCTGTTGCTAAAGAGCCTGATAGCCACTTGTGTTCCTGACCTATACTTCGTCCATGGACTCCGCTTATCGTCTGATCCCTGCCTGCTTGCTTTGTATCTCCCGTTGCCGACCCGGATTGCCTGACTTGTACCTGTGCCACCTGCCCTGACCTTCTGCCTGTCTGACTACGCCTCTGCCTCATCCTTTAGTTCCTGCTTTGTTGCTCCTGGTAACGACCCTGCCTGTCTACCACGCCTGTACTGCTGTACCTATCTTAGGTATCTTCTGGTCCGCCTGGACCAGCTGCTACTGACTCTGGGACTGCTCTGGAGTGGCATCTGGCAACTACTCTATTGGCCCAAGTCTATCCTCACCATCAGAGGCTCTAGCGAAGACTATTTAGTTGCTTACTCACGCCCCTCCAGGGTATAGCCAGTCAGTAGCACAGTGGGTTCACATCCGCTGATCCATGACACTCGTTGAGCCCAATGGGTTGGGCAGTATGGAGGCGAAATCCATTGCGCCTTCTTCTGTAGTAGAATTTGGTCCAGATCACAACCCCGTGGTGATGGTCGAATCCTCTCAATGCCATGAAACTGTAATTGGAGGGAATCCCCTCCATGACAGGCATGTACGTGAAAAGCTATCGGGGTGTCTATTTAGTTTTGGACATCGCTGAGATGCTCGCCAATCCTTCACCTGAAATTGCGGATGGTTTTACCCACGTATTTGGCCCCGCACCCACAAGAAATTAGGTAAATTACACCTGTGGTGCGACAATTAATGAAAGAACATACGTCAAATATTTTAACAGATGACATGCCTTTAAATGTGTTGCCCGTGCCAATAAATTTGCACGCTACACAATTTCTGCATCTATAGGTGCCTGTGAGGCCATGGGCCAGAAAAGTATGAGAGGTGGAAGATTCGTAGAGGCTGTGCACCAGTCGATCACGGAGGTTACTGCTCCGTATAAAGGTGATAGAAGGAGGATCCTACAGTGTGCTCAATGTCCGGATTTGCTTGTAATTAGCCCCAATATTGCTCAAGGATGTGTTGCACATCGCGATGAGCAGCATCAAAAGTGCCGACAATCTAAGTGGGGCCTCCCACCTCCTCTTTCTATTTGGGGTTGAGAAGCTGTTCCCTGTTGCTACAGAGGGCATGCTGGTACGCTAACTTTAGTACCTGAGATGGGTACCCGCGCCGTTGGAACCTATTTCTGAGGTCACTAGCGGCTCTCTGAAAGTCTGAGATGGTAGAACAGTTGCGTCTGACCATCAAAAACCGACCCTTTGGGATGTCACATTTGAGAGGTTGTGGGTGCCAACTGTCCCATCTCAAAAGATTATTGGTGGAAATGGGTTTGCGATAGAGATCAGTTACGACACAACCGTTGGGTTCTTTAATGATCCGTAGATCTAAGAAGGTGATGGTAGTGTCATGTATTTCGGAGGTAAAATAGAGGCTCAAGTCATTGGCATTAAGGGCCCCCATGAAACAAGGAAATATCCTCCTTCGACCCTTTCCAGAAGATGAGTATATCGTCGATATACCGAACCCAAAGATTAATCAGAGTGGACCACTGTGTTAAATCTTTGCCAAATTCGATCTCTCTCTCCCACCAGCCCAGGTTAGCAAAGGTAGGGGCACAAGGGCTGCCTATGGCAACCCCTCTGAGCTGGTGGAAGAGGCGACGATTAAAGGGCTTCTGTCACACCCAAAACTATTTTTTCATTTTCGGGCATATTAAAATCCTTATTGTACAACTATTCCCTATATAGGGCTCTTACCTTGTTCTGTGGCTTGTTTCATAAAAAAATCAAGCTTTTAAAATATACAAATTACTTTACTAGCAGCAAGTAGGGAGTCTACTTGCTGGTAGCCGCCGCATCCTCCTTTTAAAAAAGCGCCCCCTCCTCCAGTTGATTGACAGGGCCAGCGAGCGCTCTCCTCCTTCGGCTGGCCCTGTCTGCAATTCAAATCCCACGCCTGTTCCTTACGTGTGTTCATTTGGCGCAGGCGCTCTGAGAGAAGGACGCTTGCTTCCTTAGCACTTCATCAGTGGCCTGCGCCGATGATGTCTTCTCTTTCGGGTTTAGAGGTGACATCATCGGCGCAGGCGCACTGAGGGAGTGCTGAGGAAGCGAGCATCCTTCTCACAGAGCGCCTGCGCCGAATGAAGACACGTAAGGCACAGGCGCGGGTTTTGAAATGCTGACAGGGCCAGCCGGAGGAGGAGAGCGCTCGCTGGCCCTTTCAATCACCTGGAGGAGGGGCTTTTTTTTTAAAAGGAGGATGTGGCGGCTACCAGCAAGTAGACACCCTACTTCCTGGTAGTGAAGTAATTTGCATATTTTAAAAGCTTGATTTTTAATGAAACAAAGCCACAGAACAAGGTAAGAGCCCTATATAGGGAATAGTCGTACAATAAGGATTTTAATATGCCCAAAATGAAAAATAAGTTTTGGGGGTGACAGAAGCCCTTTAAATAGAAACACGTTGTGTTTCAATATGAGCTGCAGTAAGGATAGGATAAGCTCATTGTATGGACAACGTTGATCTTCCCTTTCCCTGAGGAATATGCTGATCTTATCACATCCAGTCTGATGGGGGATGTTACTGTACAGGGCTTCAACATCCAAACTAGCCAGATACGTGCCATATTCCATGTAGACGCCATTGAGTTTTTTTAGGATGTCCATGGAATCCCTCACGTATGAGGTGAGGTGACGAACGGATATGAGATAATATCAACGTAGGTACCCACATTGTGTGTGACACTATCCGTCCCTGCCACTATGGGTCTACCCTTGAGGGGATGTGTTCCCTTGTGAATCTTGAGCAGAGTGTAGAAACAGGCGATTTTCGGGTGAGGGAGTAGCAGGAATGCAAATTCCGTCTGACTGATGAGACCCTCATCAAGAGCTTTCTTAAGGATGCACTTTAATGTTTTATGATATTCATTTATATGGTTTACAGAAATGATCCAATAGCATTCCTTATCCCCCAAGATGGTCTCACACATGGTAACATAGTCCCCCGTGTCCATAATAACGATATTGCCCCCCTTGTCACATGGATTATTAACAATGGTAGGGTCACGTTCAAGCGACACGAGGGTTTTAATCTCTGTCGGGGTTAGATTATTTGGCCCACCTTTAAAACCCTTCAACTGAACAAGTTGGTCGGTGACCACTTTTAAGAAGGTATCTATAGGGATGTTATCATTAATGTGGGTCATTTTAGAAGAGACTGATCTTAAATTGGCAAATGGACCCTGGCCTCTATCTCTTTCCCCATCTTTCAAGTGGTCCACTAGGGTTCGTACGTCCTGTAACTCAGTGGTCTCTATCCCTAGTTCCTCACACTGTCAACGGTCATGAGTGGCGAAGAATTTCTTCCACTTAAGCTTCCTGCCAAATAAGTGTAAGTGTTTCACTTATGGGTCGTGCTATGGGCAGTGTTCATGTCTACCACTGCAACTCTGTATAGGGACTGTAGTGTAGTTTCAGAGCAAATAAGAATTGGTAGTTGCTCAGCCTATACATGGGCCACCATTTACACCACGATATCCCTGAATAGTCCACCTTCACCATAGTTTGGCGCTCTCGTACCTGTAGCGTCCTCTCAATCATGAGGGCTAGTCTGCACTATTTGCACTTTGAGGTCCAGAGGTAACTTCTTTGTTTTATTGTCTAGCCTTTTTTCATGGGTGCCCTTCTTCCCCATTTATATTGATTGATTTATTATTTTGATTTTTAGTGTCTCGTACAGGCAGTAATAGTTTTCTCCAACAGACGCATACCCTTTGACTATTCGTTAATTGATTAGACAAACTTAACAAACCTCTTTATAAATTTGGCACAAGGTAAGAATGTAACAGGCACATTATTGTTGTGCATAATGGTACTAGCTTAATATACCTACCCCAATTAGTAGAATGAATGCAGGAACAATAGAAAAAAAGTTACAGTAACAGAGAAACCACTTACCTTACCTATGCATCCTGCTTTCTATACAAAATTAATCCCTTCTGGACATCCGTCATACTATTACGGCACAGCAGGAAGTGACTTCCCTGCAATGACAGGGAATGGTGATCAAGCTGAACCCCATTATTTAACCCTTCAGATGCCATGTTCAACAGTGATTGTGAAATCAGTTAGGTAAGGCAGAGGGATGCAGCCAGTCGGAGCACCCATAGTGAAATTGCGTCGGTTACCATGACAGCGTGGGAGCTGCTGAGGCTTCCCAGGGCTGTAATAGTAACCTTCCTTATAAGCTGTGCATGAGGCACAGCTAAGCAGAGAGTGCAACATAATCCTATTCATCCTAATAGATCTCTATTAGGGTGAATAGGACAAGGTAGCAAAAGATCCCATGTTATAGCCCCCAAGGGGCTAATAGTCTATATATGTAAAGAAGGACGTATGTATGTATGTATGTTCTGCGATCACTCAAAAACGCAACAATCGATTTCAACAAAACTTGGTATATACATCCTTTGTTACCTGGAAAGAAATATTGTGGGGGTCACAGCTCTCTAGCACGTACCGTTCCTGAGATATTCCCAAAAAATGCAAATAAGGCACATCACATGACCTACATTAGCCAATAGAAGCCTTCAAGTGTTTCTCTTCATATCCTAACTGCCATACACACGGTCACATGACCATTATCAGCTAATAGAAGCTCAGGGGCAGGTAGGGTGGCCATTCAGGCCAACCTCAAAAGAAGGACTTAAAAACCCTGCCCCATGTCCCACTAAACCACGCCCATCCCACTCCGCAGCTGATGGGGATTTAAAAAATGAAGGTAAAAATCAACTTCTGTCAGCTGCAGGGGATCGAGGGAGGGTGAATTTCTCCCTGCAGCTCATGCTCAGACAGCACAGTGCTGCTGTCTGAGAGTGAGCTGTTCAAAGAACATCCCTGTGTCCTTCCAGGCCCTTCGTCGGATGGAGAACAGGGAGTCTGAAAGCCGGACTGTCCAGCCTAAAACCGGGCCTCTAGCCACCCTAGAGGCAGGCTGCTGTGGAGGTCACAGTTAAGGGGTCGGTCCGCTATGGAGGTCAGTGTTAACCTGTTACGGACACAGGGCGTACAGGTACGCCCTGATGTCCTGGTACTTAAGGACACAGGGCGTTCCTGTACGCCCTGTGTATTTGTGATCACCGCCGCACGGCGGGCGGTGATGGGAACAAGGTGCCTGCTCAAATCATTGAGCAGGCACCTTGGGTTAATGCCCAGGGGGGTCCTATGACCCCCCCCCCCCCCCGTGTCGGCGATCACAGCAAACCGCAGGTCAATTCAGACCTGCGGTTTGCTGCGTTTCTGGGTTATTCGGGTCTCTGATAATACACCACCAATCACCGTCCTGCGATCCTCAGGATCGCTGCTGATTGGTTGGCGGAGCGGCAGTTTTGAATTGCCGGAGCTCCACTCTCCGCTCATACCGGTCCGTTTTTTTTGTGCCATCAGCCACAAATCAGTGTTTTTTGGTGAGGTAGGGAGAGGCAGGGATAGTGAGGGAGAGTTAGGGGAAAAAAAAGTTTTGTTTATTGGGTTGTAGCACCAGATCGGGTGTCTGGGGTCCACAACACTCAGTTGTGTGACCCTAAACCCCCTAGGGGTGCTGCAGCTTGCCCCCCGCCCCCCCCCCCCCATGCACACTTTTTTGGGGTGCAATAATTTTTTTGCTTATTTTTGCTTGCGCTGACTGTGTCCGGCACTCTTAGCGTCCGGCCACTGCTGGCGCATTTTCTATTTTTTTTTTGTTAGTTTTTTTTTTTTCTGTTAGGTGTAGGGCAAAGTGAACACCCGTCCCCCACACACGCACACTGAATAAAGTTTTACACGCACACACACACACACACACACACACTCCCCTATGGCCCACCAGACGTTCTCGGCCGAGGAGGCATACGCCATGCTAGGGACCCTAGCCTAACAGTTCATTGTTCAACACCCGGGCTCCTTTTTGGCTATGGTCGGTGGCTGCACTCCGGTCAGTGCAGCCGAGATGAGGACGTTTTGGGGCCTCATGCGGCACATGGGCCTAGTCAAAAAACCTAGTGTCAGGCATTACTGGAGTAGGGACGTCCTCTACTAGACCCCACTTTACAGTACGGCCATGACACGTTCCCGGTTTGAGGCCATACGGAAATGCCTGCATTATGCAGATAATGCAGCATGTCCCCCCCAAGGTGATCCTGCCTATGACCGCCTGTACAAAATCAGGCCGGTCATCGATCACTTTGGGGCCGAATTTTTGGAGGCCTATGTACCTGGAAGGGAGGACGCGGTTGATGAGTCTCTCATTGCTTTCAAGGGGAGACTCCTTTTCCGCCAGTATGTTCCCTCTAATTGGGCGATGTATGGCGTGAAGCTGTTCAAACTTTGTGAGAGTACCTCAGGGTACACGTACACGTACAAGATTCCCGTATTCAACCTCCAGAATGTGCCCCCACTCTGGGTGTTAGCGGGAGACTTGTGTGGGACCTTATGCACCCACTTCTAGATAAAAATTACCACCTGTATGTGGATAACTTTTATACTAGTATCCCCTTGTTCCAGTCCCTCGCCGCCAGATCCACGTCCGCTTGTGGGACCGTGTGGAAAAATCAACGTGGCCTCCCAACCCACCCCCTCCAGGTACCTATACCCAGGGGTGAGGCCCGTGCCCTTATCAGTGGAAACCTGTTGCTGGTCAGATAAAAGGACAAGAGGGATGTCCTTGTACTGTCCACAATTCACGGTAATGGCATCACTCTTGTCCATGTGCGAGATACCGTGGCAACGGTCCTCATGCCCGATTGTATTGTTGACTACAATCGGTATATGGGAGGAGTTGATCAAGTCCTCAAGCCTTATAATGCCATGTGCAAAACCCAGGCATGGTACAAAAAATGTTGTGGTCTACTTGGTACAGGTTGCCTTGTACAACTATTTAGTGCTGTCCTGGAGCGCTGGCAACACAGTGAAATTCCTTCAGTTCTATGAGGCAGTCCTCAAGGCCCTGATCTTTTCTGACCAGGAAAGAGCAGGCCAGAGTACCTCGGGAACTGGAGGTGCAGAGTGTGTCACAGGAGGGGGATACGGAAGGACACCACCACTACTCAGTGTGACACGTGCCCCGATCATCCGGGCCTCTGCATTATATGTACACTTTCATTGAGTACTACATTTATATTCACTTTCCCCAATTTTAATTCCATTTAGCCAAGGAAAAAAAAAAAAACTATGGTTCTCAGACTAGAGACACTAAAAGAAAAAGATTTATTTTTTAAATATTTTTTGTAAAACTAAAATGTTTTTTTTTGGTTTATAAAAGGATAATATAGTGTAAAACCTAAATATATAAATAAAAAGTAGACATATTAGGTATCGCCGCATCCGTAAGAATCTGCTCTATAAAAATACCCCATGACCTAACCCCTCAGATGAACACGGTCAAAAAAATAAAATAAAAACGAGGCAAAAATAGCAATTTTTTAGCAAATTTTCAATTTTAAACCTTTTTTTTCCAGTAACAAAGCAAGGGTTAACAGCCAAACAAAACTTAATATTCATTACCCTGATTCTGCAGTTTACAGAAACACCCCATATGTGGTTGTAAACTGCTGTATGACCAAACGGAATGGTGCAGAAGGAAAGGAACGCCGTATGGTTTCTGGAAGGCAGATTTGGATGGCCTTTTTTTGGCACCATGTCCCATTTGAAGAACCCCTGATGCACCCCTAGAGTAGAAACTCCATAAAAGTGACCCTATCTAAGAAACTACACCCCTCAAGGTATTCAAAACTGATATAACAAACTTTATTAACCCTTTAGGTGTTCCTCAACAGTTTATGGCAAATGGATATGAAACTTCAGAATTTCTATTTTTGGTAATCTTGCCTCACAAAAATGTAATATGGAGCAACCAAAAATCATATGTACCCTAAAAATAGTCCCAACAAAACTGCCACATTATCCCATAGTTTCCAAAATGGGGTCATTTTTATGGAGTTTCTACTCTAGGGGTGCATCAGGGGGACTTCAAATAGGAATTTAAATAAACCAGTCCAGCAAAATCTGCCTTCCAAAAACCACACAGTGCACCTTTCCTTATACGCCCTACTGTGTGCCCGTACAGTACTTTATGGCCACATATGGGTTGTTTCTGCAAAGTACAGAATCCGGGCAATAAATATTAAGTTTTGTTTGGCTGTTAACCCTTGATTTTCCATTAACTCTTGTGGAACACCTAAAGGGTTAAAAACGTTTGTAAAATTAGTTTTGAATACCTTGAGGTGTAGTTTCTAGAATGGGGTCATTTTTGGGTGGTTTCTATTATGTAAGCCTCACAAAGTGACTTCAGACCTGAACTGGCCCTTAAAAAGTAGGTTTTTGAAAATTTCTATAAAATGTAAAGATTTTCTTCTCAACTTCTAAGCCTTGTAACGTCCCTAAAAAATAAAATGTCATTCCCAAAATGATCCAAACATGAAGTAGACATATGGGGAATGTAAAGTAATAACTATTTTTGTAGGTATTACTATGTATTATAGAAGTAGAGAAATTAAAACTTAAAAAAAAAAATTTAAATCCATTTTACCAGTGTCATTATGTACAATATGTGACGAAAAAACCATCTCAGAATGGCTGACCACATAAAGTGACACTGAAAACGGTTTGCTGGTGGCTCACCTGGCCAATACAATGTGTAGGTGCTCTAGGTTTGACTGATTCACCCAATCAGGAAGGAAGGTTATGTAATAAAGTATATGTGGAAAACCGGCACTCTTCACCTGGTAGTACACTACAAAGAGCAATGTAGACAAGTTGGTGGGTATAAATATGTATTTATTGAGTATCAATATCACTAATAGAAATATCACTAATAAAGATATCAAAATGGTGTGCATAAATTCGATTTAAAATTCAGTGATAGTGATCACTTAAAAATGGAAGATAAGAGGTAAAAGGTAAAAATAAAAATAAAAATCAGGGGTAAAAATATATAAATATATAATTGCAATTGCAATAGTGGTGGTGCAGATATAGTCATTTAGCACAGAGTTCACCTTCAATCATTTGCTGTCACTCTGGGTAGGTGTCCCAGTTGGTTGGTAACAGTAATAGCAAAGTAAAAAAATGAATGTAAGGAAAAAATGTAGCGAGGTGGAAGTCTGTTACTTGTAGTTTGTCCCTGTTGGGGATAATAAAAGATTTTGTGCAGAACAACATATGCTATGCAGAAATAAGTAGCAAGATGAAAGTCTGTTGCTGTTAATGTTTCCCTGTTAGGGATTGTTGGCCGGTCACTGGTAATAAAAATAAAAATAATATGCAGACAGGAATGGTAATATACCAGTAGGGTGCTGTACCTAGTGTGGCGTCCCACATAGTGAGGAGGGCTGAACCCTGACTGTGAGTTACCTTCTCGGTGAGGAGCTGGTGTCTCTGGTATTCATGCATCCTTACTGCGCTCTGTGATGGCCACTTCGATGTTTCGGCGTCCCACTTGGATATGACGTCACTTTTTTGATCCAATAGAGGGGTAATGACGATTAATCCGGAAGTTCTTCCAGGATAGTTTTATGAGCAGGTTTAATCGGAATTGACAATACGCGTTTCGAAGGTCTGAGCTGCCTTCTTCATCAGTGGTAACCTGCTAACTGCCATTGTGTAGGTTTTTATACTCTGTCTTTTGATATTTCGAACAACTGGACTGGATTTCGATTGTTTGGACGTGATGTTCCATATGGTGAAGGTTGTGTCCTTCTTTTCTCCTCTCTGGCATTTTTGATTTTTGATTGGGTGATGTTTCTCTTCATGTGGGGGTGATCTCCTGTTAGGGATTGGCATATTTGGATAAGAATTCCATGATTATACCGATCCTGTGTTTTTTGCTGCGTTTTTTTATTTTTTGCTGTGTTTCTTTTGCTGTGTTTTTTTGCTGCTGATGCGGTTTTTTTTTTTGTTTTGGTCAGTATTATTAAACAATATAGTTCAGTCCCATATCCAATTGAAAAACACACATGAGTACTGGAATGCCACTAATTGTTCTATCTTAGTATAATGTGTATCCAGATCTGAGTACACAAAGTGCTTCACGTAGGTGACTTCTCCTATCCAGTTAATAGTCCTTATAAAATGTATCCAGTCTCCATGATGTTAGCAAAACATTGTTGTGATTCATTCGATTCTGTTAAATGGCTGGAAATGTTCTTAGTATATAACCGGGTGCATTAATTTCTTATTTAATGTATTGCCTCGTAACTTTTTACCCACTATGTGGGCTTACCTTTGCCTGGTTCTCAAGTTCGCTGGGACTAGTGAATCGACTTTTGCTCCAGGTTGGTATACCACTGAGGAAGGGGAAAGCGTCTCCCCGAAACACGTCTGGTGAATATTTGGAAATATACCCCATTCTCCGTGGACAAAAGTGCACTATATATAAAGAAGAAGAATAAGGATTTTCTCTACCTTAGAAAGACCTCAAACACGTCATCAACCTGTGCCTGAAGTACGTGACTCTCATAACGAGTCAGCCCTCGGAAGTAACTGCGAAATACACGTGGGACACGACGAACTCCATAGCCGGGACGCCGGCATCCAACACGGAGCAAAAGTCGATTCACTAGTCCCAGCGAACTTGAGAACCAGGCAAAGGTAAGCCCACATAGTGGGTAAAAATTTACGAGGCAATACATTAAGCTAATAAGACGGAGAAATTAATGCACCCGGTTATATACTAAGAACATTTCCAGCCATTCAACAGAATCGAATGAATCGCAACAATGTTTTGCTGACATCATAGAGACTGGATACATTTTATAAGGACTATTAACTGGATAGGAGAAGTCACCTACGTGGAGCACTTTGTGTACTCAGATCTGGATACACATTATACTAAGACAGAACAATTAGTGGCATTCCAGTACTCATGTGTGTTTTTCAATTGGATATGGGACTGAACTATATTGTTTAATGCGTTTTTAGTGAAGTGGTGACACATACCTTCCCTCTTGAAATTCATTTATAGGAGTTATATTACCTATTTCGTGAAGGCTGCCTATACAATATATCCTCCCCCCTCTCATTGTATTGGGAATCACTCCAGTGAGGATTCTTGGATTAGCGACCTCTATCCAAACGGCACCCATTTTCCTATATATATCTCACCACTATATTTTATTACTTTCTTGTATTTTATTGTTGTCTTGTAATATATTAACTTTTTATTCTATGTTTTAATAAATTTGTCCATATTTTCCGTATATGAGTGCCCATTCATACTCTTTTTTACATTAGCTCCTAGTAAAACCCTGACCAAAATCCTGACTGACTACCAGTATGAACAGACCTCAGAGGTAGGTGTGTTCATACGCAGGAATACCTATAGTCCTATCTAGCCCTATAGTACCCTGGCACTAATGGCAGGGATAAGACTACCTGTTCATCCAAAAGGAAGGACAAATAGTAGTCTCCATCAGGCCTAATGCAAACAAGAGGGAAATGCAACACGCAGAACCTAAACAAAATACAAAAGGGAAAGGAAAGACTTAACTTCAAAGGGGCTATGGAAGCACCAGGAACTCAGCCAAGATCTAACCAGCAAATATCCTTGCCTTGCATAAGAAAAATAAAAAATACACCTTAATAGTACCATATTCACTGGATTACTGAAGTTTCTATATTGATACTATTGAGGGCTAGGAACCCACGACCCCAGCAGCCACACAACCAGGACAAGAGTGCCGCGCCATCCTACCTACCTATAGATATTTTTCTACCCATGCCTTTCTGCAAATTCAATTAAAGACTCCAATTTTTCACAATACAGATTCAGGACACTCCACACGTCTCCACATCCTGTCTCAAAAAACCCTTGGCCTACTTCCGTTTCATTGATGACATCCTAATAATCTGGACCAACTCTAAACATGAACTAATAAAATTTCATGAACAATTCAACAAATTCCATCCCACCATAAACCTGACCCTCAACTATTCCCACACAGAAGTCAGCTTTCTGGACACTACCATAAAACTTCAAGACAGCTCAATACAGACATCCCTGTATCAGAAACCTATTGATCGGCCTACATACCTCAAATGGGACAGCTTCCACCCCAAACATATTAAAAAGTCCATCATCTATAGTCAAGCCTTCAGATATAACCAAATCTGCTCCAGCCCATTAGACAGGGATGAGCATTTACAATATCTGAAAAGGACATTTTTACACCAGGGCTATCATCCTGCTTCAATTGAAGATCAGATCACAAGAGCCACCAAGATCCCCAGAAGTCAACTTCTCCAATACAATGAAAAGAAACAGAACCAGCGCATACCTCTGGTTGTGATCTACAACTAGAGGTACTGAGAAAAACTGCCCAAAAATTACATCATGTCCTACGTAAGGATGAACGACTAAAAACAATCTTGCCAGACCCCCCCCTTACTAGCTTACCGACAACCTCCAAATCTAAGGAACATTCTGATCAGATCAAGTTCAAGGCCATGTACCACAAAAAAAGGAACCCATCCCTGTAATATAAGAAGATGCAAAACCTGTTCCCATATAATAACAACAGATAAGATCCGGATCCCCAATACACAGCAGGAATATAGGATCCCTGGGACAATCACTTGTTCTACATCTAATGTTGTTTATCTGATTCTCTGCACTAAATGTCCTGTTAGAGGCCTCTACGTTGGAGAAATCGGACAGAGACTCAATGCAAGGATGAGGTCCCACCGCCACACAATTAAAGAGAAGAAGCTACACTTTCCTGTGGCTAAGCATTTCTGTAGCCCAGGACACAATGTAGAACACATGAAAGTTCTCATATTAAAAGGTAACTTCAAATCCCAAAAAGCTAGAAGAATTTGGGAATACAAATTTATAACACTGCTTGACACTTTGAATACTGGACTGAATTTGTCCCCAGGATTTATGACACAGAAGAAGATCTAAAGAGTCTTCTATAGACATAGTCGGGGCACCAGGTCTCTGAGATAACATCAATTTAGAGACCATGAAACTTTCACACCCCTTTTCTGTAAGATATATAAGGACTCATTCTCAAGATCTTTAATATGTTGTTCTGTTTTTTTTTCAAATGTCCATTCATTCCCCCCATGCCTCTGTTCTTATTGTATATACAGGTCCTTCTAAAAAAATTAGCATATTGTGATAAAATTCATTATTTTCTGTAATGTACTGATAAACATTAGACTTTCATATATTTTAGATTCATTACACACAACTGAAGTAGTTCAAGCCTTTTATTGTTTTAATATTTATGATTTTGGCATACAGCTCATGAAAACCCCAAATTCCTATCTAAAAAAATTAGCATATCATGAAAAGGTTCTCTAAACGAGCTAATAACCTAATCATCTGAATCAACTAATTAACTCTAAACACCTGCAAAAAAATTGTGAGGCTTTTAAAAACTCCTAGCCTGGTTCATTACTCAAAACCGTATCATAATCATGGGTAAGACTGCCGACCTGACTGCTGTCCAGAAGGCAATCATTGACACCCTCAAGCAAGAGGGTAAGACACAGAAAGACATTTCTGAACGAATAAGCTGTTCCCAGAGTGCTGTATCAAGGCACTTCAGTGGGAAGTCTGTGGGAAGGAAAAAGTGTGGCAGAAAACGCTGCACAACGAGAAGAGGTGACTGAACCCTGAGGAAGATTGTGGAGAAGGACCGATTCCAGACCTTGGGGGACCTGCGAAAGCAGTGGACTGAGTCTGGAGTAGAAACATCCAGAGCCACCGTGTACAGGTGTGTACAGGTGTGTGCAGGAAATGGGCTACAGGTGCCGCATTCCCCAGGTCAAGCCACTTTTGAACCAGAAACAGCAGCAGAAGCGCCTGACCTGGGCTACAGAGAAGCAGCACTGGACTGTTGCTCAGTGGTCCAAAGTACTTTTTTCGGATGAAAGCAAAGTCTGGAGGAAGACTGGGGAGAGGGAAATGCCAAAATGCCTGAAGTCCAGTGTCAAGTACCCACAGTCAGTGATGGTCTGGGGTGCCATGTCAGCTGCTGGTGTTGGTCCACTGTGTTTTATCAAGGGCAGGGTCAATGCAGCTAGCTATCAGGAGATTTTGGAGCACTTCATGCTTCCATCTGCTGAAAAGCTTTATGGAGATGAAGATTTCATTTTTCAGCACGACCTGGCACCTGCTCACAGTGCCAATACCACTGGTAAATGGTTTACTGACCATGGTATTACTGTGCTCAATTGGCCTGCCAACTCTCCTGACCTGAACCCCACAGAGAATCTGTGGGATATTGGGAAGAGAAAGTTGAGAGACGCAAGACCCAACACTCTGGATGAGCTTAAGGCCGCTATCGAAGCATCCTGGGCCTCCATAACACCTCAGCAGTGCCACAGGCTGATTGCCTCCATGCCACGGCGCATTGAAGCAGTCATTTCTGCAAAAGGATTCCCAACCAAGTATTGAGTGCATAACTGAACATAATTATTTGAAGGTTGACTTTTTTTGTATTAAAAACACTTTTCTTTTATTGGTCGGATAAAATATGCTAATTTTTTTAGATAGGAATTTTGGGTTTTCATGAGCTGTATGCCAAAATCATCAATATTAAAGCAATAAAAGGCTTGAACTACTTCAGTTGTGTGTGATGAATCTAAAATATATGAAAGTCTAATGTTTATCAGTACATTACAGAAAATAATGAACTTCATCACAATATGCAAATTTTTTTAGAAGGACCTGTATATTGCTGTTTCTTCATATATTCTTGTAGTACGCCTGATGAAGAGACTGGTGATGTCTCGAAAGCTCGCTATGTAACATCATTACTTCTATTTTTGTTAGCCATTAAAAGTTATCAAACCTGCAATACTCTTATTTTGTTTCTCTTAATGAGAGTACTACTAAACTACTCCACATCCTAACACACTATTCAACAGGCTAAAATAAACATCACAGCCACTGGATGGCCACATTTAGACACCTATAGCATAAACAACTCCTAACAGAGTATCACGAAATCTTTTTTTTTTTTTTTTTTTTTTTTTTTTTAACCTGATCATGTAGCATGGAGCCAAGAGGAAAGGTAAGGAAGGATACATTTTCACTTTCATGTTTTGCTGATGTCTTATATCCCCTACAGTGAACTCTTTACCATGACTTGTGAGTATGCTGAAATTAGGCATATTACAAGTTTAGGATATATACTTTTCAGCATTTTAAAACCTTTACTAAAATGTTTTCCATTAAAGTATTATCCTCTTTTTTTCCACATTTACTTTTTCACCTGCATACTTTGCCTCTGGCGTCTCATGTTAAAATTAGATAAGCTTTTATAGCAACTTTGAGAAAATTCCTTTTTTAACGGGAAGAGTACATTTAACACAGGAAAAATAACTGTACTTGTGAAAGAGTGGCTAATTGAAACCCTTGTCATGTCACAGCGCTGGTGTACAATGCAGACATATTCAGTCTTGTAGAAGACAAGGTTAAACTGTAAAAAGTACAGAATGTTTAATAGTGGTAACTTAAAGGTGTTTTATCATCATATACAATGAGGGCATAGCGCTATGATATGCCCCCATTGTCTGATAGGTGCGGGTCCCACCTCTGAGAACGGAGCAGGGAAATGAACGGAGGGTACACTGCGCATGCGCAAACAACCTCCATTAATTTCTATGGGGCTGCCTAAAATTGCCGAGCGCTGGCTCGACTATTTCCGTCTGCCCCATAGAAATTAATGGAAGCAGGGGCCGCACATGCTCGTGCTCCTATTCACTTCTATGGGAGCAGCAGGAAGCAGCGCTTGGTGGTGGACGGACCCTGGGATATCCGGGGTCCTCCAGCTACAGCTCTCCCCGCTCCGTTCTCGTTGTAGGTGTGGGTCCCAGAGGTGGCGAGTGATATGCTCCTATTGTCTAAGATGGGAATACCTTTTTAATTATTCCTGACCGTCTATCTGTATTAGATTTGATTAACTACTTTATTGATTGATTGATTAATTGATTACTTCATTAACAGAGTGTTTAGCCCAAGGGGCCCTGGAAAAAAACCTAAAAGTGGCCCCATGTTATAGGCAGGACTAAATTGATAGAAGGCAGGGCAACATAAGTAGGCAGGGACAACAGAAGTAGACAGTTCCGGCAATAGTGCAGCACAACGTACCGCCGCAGCAGAATCAAATACCACAGTGCAGCACAATATACTGCCGCCCTCTCCACAGTATTCAACTGTATCATTGTCCTGAGGACATGGTAATCCAATTGAGTTCAGGAGGGTAACTGTGGCCGTTGAGCACCAGATCATTATGTACCTGGCTTGCGGCCATCAGGAGAGCTTTTGTGGCCCCCTGGGCATCGGCCCAACAGGAAATTTCCATATAGGGCCTATGGCCAATCCGCCCCTGTTTACCCCCTTCCTTATCAGGCCAATTTGTCAATTAACAATGGGCCTATCAATCTGAAACTATTTAATTTCGGAGCCAAACTACATGTATTTGATATTATTTTTCACATGTCACATTAGACTATTCTTTCGTGTCATTAGATGACTGATATAATATTTTTTTAAAATATTGAAGGAAAAACTGTAAATGTATATTTCTCCTTATCAATTTTTCCCAACTGTTACAAAAGATTTCAAGACAAAACATTTCTAAAACCATTATGTATGACAACTGGATTTTGACGGCCTATTTTCTATTCTTGATTCTATGGCACAGAACCTCCCGAACAGATGTTGTATGCTGTTAAAACATTAAAAACTCCTTCAAAGTGACAATTTTTTTTTATGTTGACCTCCTAAGGTCTGTTTGGGAAATTTGAACATTTGTTTTGGCTTTTTTTTATTTTATTACTATAAATGAAAAAAATATGCAAGCAATTGTATATTTTACATCCGTCCCAAAAAATATATACCAAACATACAGTGTCTCACAAAAGTTAGTACACCCCTCACATTTTTGTAAATATTTTATTATATCTTTTTATGGGACAAAACTGAAGATATATAACACTTTCATACAATGTAAAGTAGTAAGCATACAGCTTTTATAACAGTGTAAATTTGGTGGCCCTCAAAATAACTCAGCACACAGCCATTAATGTCTAAACAGCTGGCAACAAAAGTGAGTACACCGCTAAGTGAAAATGGCCAAATTTTGCAAAATTTGCCATTTTTCCTCCCCAGTGTCATGTGACTTACAAGGTCTCAGGTGTGAATGGGGAGCAGGTGTGTTAAATTTGGTTTTATCGCTCTCACCCTCTCATACTGGTCACTGGAAGTTCAACAAGGCACCTCATGGCAAATAACTCTCTAAGGATCAGAAAAAAAGAATTGTTGTTCTACATAAAGATGGCCTAGGCCAGTGATGGCGAACCTATGGCACGGGTAACAGAGGCGGCACTCGGAGCCCTCTCTGTGGGCACCCGCTCATTGGAAAAAGTCTATGGCGTACCAATATGCTTTAGACTTTTCCTGCCATTCATCAGCACAGGACGCACAATGAACAGCACAGGCGGCTCACTGAATGTAGGCTATTAAGCTATTATAGCTAAATTATAAAGTACATGGAAGATATACTATATTGGTATTCAGGTTAAATTGCCCTGTTGGCACTTTGCGATAAATAAGTGGGTATTTGGTTGCAGTTTGGGCACTCGGTCTCTAAAAGGTTCACCATCACTGGCCTAGGCTATAAGAAGATTGCCAACACCCTGAAACCAAGCTGCAGCATGGCAACCAAGACCATACAGTTGTTTAAGAAATCAGGTTCCACTCAGAATAGGCCTCATCATGGTCGACCAAAGAAGTTGAGTGCATGTGCTCAGCGTCATATCCATAAGTTATCTTTTCAAAATAGATGTATGAGTGCTGCTAGCATTGCTGCAGAGGTTAAAGGGGTGGGGGGGGGGGGTCATCCTGTCAGTGCTCAGACCATACACCGCACACTGCACCAAATTGGTCGACATGACTGTTGTCAAAGAAGGAAGCCTCTTCTAAAGATGATGCACAAGAAAGTCCACAAACAGTTTGCTAATGACAAGCAGACTAAGGGCATACATTACTCCAACTGTGTCTTGTGGTCTGATGAGACCAAGATAAACTTATTTGGTTCAGATGGCGGCAACCAGGTGAGGACTACAAACACAAGTGTGTCTTTCCTACAGTCAAACATGGTGGTGGGAGTGTTATGGTTTGGGGCTGCATGAATGCTGCCAGCTGTACAGTTCATTGAGGGAACCATGAATGCAAACATGTACTGTGACATACTGAAACAGAGCATAATCCCCTCCCTTCAGAAACTGGGCTGCAGAGCAGTATTCCAACATGATAACGATCCCAAACACACCTCCAAGACGACCAATGCCTTGCTAAAGAAACTGAGGGTAAAAGTGTTGGACTAGCCAAGCATTTCTCCAGACCTAAACCCTATTAAACATCTGTGGGGCATCCTTAAACGGAAGGTAGAGGAGGGCAAGGTCTCTAACATCCACCAGCTCCGCTATGTCGTCATATGTTAGTGGCTTCAACCTCCACTTTTCCTCCTCCGCCCCCTCCTCTACTTCCACCTCAGAATTATCTTCTTGCAGCACCAGTCAGTAGCTGGAAGCAGTGTAGCACTGCAGTGGGGAAGCAGAGTAGTTCTATGGGCAACCGAGGACAGGAGATGAAGGGGACACACAGCAGTTCCAACAGAGACAGGGCAACACTCTCTAAAGCCTAGGACAGTTTCATGACACCCCACCAGCACCCTCACCCTGATGCATAGCTTAGTGTCTCAAGCAGGGGCGGACTGACCGGCCAGCCGGGATGGGGGCCCGCCACAGAATAATATGTGCAGCGACTGCTTCGGGTCTATCCCTGCAGAGCTGACAGGCACACGCTCTGAGCTATGAGGCCCTGGTGTATTTAAATCTTATTTAGCATGTATTTCAGAAAAGTTTCTCCTGGGATTCAAACTCGCAACCTTTCACATCAGAGGCAAGGCATTTACCCACACAGCTATGACAGCTTTATTACTAGTTACTTTAAAAAAAATTAAATTATATATATATATATATATATATATATATATATATATATATATAAATATATATATATATATATATATATATATATATATTGTGGGGGATCAGCTCAAACAGTGACTTCAGGTGTCATTTAAACAATAGTCTTTTATTTTGCTCAAACACGGCTTTAAACAAATGCTCGCTTACTTCAGCGGGTAAACACAAAGAAACACAGTTCATATGAAAAATGGTCTAACTCACAGTCCTCTGTAGCTCCAGAGTTCCACCACTTGCTGGAGAGGGGGAAAAAAAGATTAGGCCACGGCAGGCTTATCCACAGCAACACACCACACACCTTTACTTCCAGTCTGTTACACTTCCAGACTAGGAACCACACCCCCAGCTCTCCTGGGATTCCTGGCTTAAATAGGCCAGCCAACACCTGGCCTGGATACGTGGGAGTAGTCATCCCACCCTGCTCTTTGACTACTCCAATGAAACCCGGCCCGGATCAGCTGCAGCTAGCAGCTAAACTACCTCTAGCAACTGTCAGTAACCTAGGGTTACTGACGAAACATTACCGGTTCATTTCACTGAGGCCAGGCACCTCGGTGACACGTATCTATCATCTATTATGGCACCTTGTGCCTTCTCACATATCCCCCCCCCCTCTGTCCAAAGCTGGGGGCTTGGACATCTCGAGCCCCCAGACTGTGTACCCTGGACAGGGCGTCCGCATTCCCTTGCATCTTGCCTGGCCTGTGTTCTACTGAGAAGGAGAACTCTTGAAGTGCAAGGAACCAGCGGGTAACTCGGGCATTATTCCCCCTCTTCTCTCGCATCCACCTTAGGGGAGCGTGGTCTGATACTAACCTAAACCTCCTTCCTAGTAAATAGTACCTCAGGGAGTCTAGTGCCCATTTTATGGCCAGACACTCCTTCTCAATGATGGCATAATTCCTTTCTGCTGGGGACAGTTTTCTACTCAGGTACATCACTGGGTGCTCTTCTCCATTCACTACCTGAGACATGACTGCACCCAGACCCACATCGGAGGCATCGGTCTGAACCACAAACTCACGGGAGAAATCCGGGGCTATCAACACTGGTTGCTTACACAGGGCCTGTTTAAGCTCTTGAAAGGCCCTTTCCGCTTCTGGAGACCACTTCACCATAGCAGACTTTGTGCCCTTTGTCAGGTCAGTCAGGGGAACCGCTATTTCTGCGAACCTGGGGACAAACCGCCTATAGTAGCCCACAATACCCAGAAATGCCTTGATCTGCTTCTTAGTTAGTGGACGGGGCCAATTCTGAATTGCTTCTACCTTGTTAAGCTGGGGTTTAATCTCCCCTCTCCCCACTACGTAGCCCAGGTATCTGGTTTCCTCCATGCCTAGGGCACATTTGGCTGGGTTTATCGTAAACCCCGCCTTCCTTAGAGCATCAAGGACGGCCTGAACTTTTCTGAGATGGCTTTCCCAATCGCGACTAAAAATGACAATGTCATCTAAGTACGCCGCGGCATACTCCTTATGGGGCCGTAGTACTTGGTCCATAGCCCTTTGGAAGGTGGCAGGGGCCCCCTGCAAGCCAAACGGCATTCTTACATACTGAAAAGACCCCTCAGGTGTAGAGAACGCAGTCTTCTCCTTAGCCTCTTGCGACAGTGGGATCTGCCAGTATCCCTTAGTGAGATCTAAGGTGCTAATATACCTTGCGGGGCCTAGCCGTTCGACCAGATCATCTACCCTGGGCATAGGGTAAGTATCAACTGTGGACACTTCATTAAGCTTGCGGTAGTCATTGCAGAATCTCCACTCCCCGTTTGGTTTTGGCACTAACACTATGGGGCTGGACCAGCCACTTTTAGACCTTTCAATCACCCCTAGCTCCATCATCCTCCTAACCTCTTTGGAAATCACGTCCCGGCGGGATTCAGGGATCCTATAGGGTTTTAAGTTCACTCTCACTTGGGGATCTGTGAGGATCTCATGTACTGTCACATTGGTACGGCCAGGGGTTTCTGTGAAGAGATCCGTATTCCTCTGCAGCAGTTCCCTAAATTGTTGTTTTTGGGAGGGGGATAGGGTCTCTGAAATTTTAACAGCTTCAATGGTGGACCCTTGTTGAACCACCAGGCAAGAAGCTTCAGGTGGGTCTCTCTCCTTCCAGAGTTTGATCAGATTGACATGGTATATCTGGTAGGGCTTTCTCTTCCCTGGCTGGTGTACCCTATAATTGACCTCTCCCACTTTTTCCACTATCTCGTAGGGACCCTGCCATTTGGCTAGGAATTTGCTTTCGACAGGAGGGACTAACACTAACACCCTATCTCCCGGATTAAACTGTCTTAGACAAGCGGACCTATTATATACCCGGGCCTGTGCCTCCTGAGCCTGAAGCATATGTTCCTTTACAATGGGCATCACCCTTGCCATCCTCTCTTGCATCTGTGCTACATGCTCTACTACACTTTTGTAGGGAGTAGCCTCACTTTCCCACGTTTCCTTTGCCACATCCAAGAGACCTCTGGGGTGTCTGCCATATAGTAATTCAAAAGGTGAAAAACCTGTGGAGGACTGGGGCACTTCTCTAATAGAGAACAGTAGGTATGGTAACAGACAATCCCAGTCCCGCCCATCCTTCTCTACCACCTTCCTCAGCATGGCCTTTAGGGTCTTATTAAAACGCTCCACAAGGCCATCCGTCTGAGGATGGTATACGGAGGTTCGCAGCTGAGTGACTCTTAGAACTTTGCACAGTTCCCTCATCACTTTTGACATAAACGGGGTCCCCTGATCTGTAAGAATCTCTTTGGGAATACCCGTTCGGGAGAAGACCTGGAACAACTCCCGGGCAATATTTTTGGACGTGGGGTTCCGTAGGGGAACAGCCTCGGGGTACCGGGTAGCGTAATCAGCGATTACGAGGATGTACTGATGCCCCCTAGCGGACTTCACCAATGGGCCTACCAAGTCCATTGCTATCCTTTCAAAGGGGACCTCAATGATTGGTAAGGGAACGAGAGGGCTACGGAAGTGTGCTACTGGGGAAGTGACCTGACAAACTGGACATGATTGACAGAATTCCCTAATCTCTCGGTAACACCCCGGCCAATAAAATCGTTGTAGGACCCTCTCAAGTGTTTTGTCTGCACCCAGGTGACCACCTAATACATGGGAATGGGCCATGTCCATAACCATACGTCGATATGGTCCCGGGACTAGTAGCTGCTCTATCACTTCGTCCCGTATCTTGGTCACCCGGTATAATAGATCCTGATTCAGGGCAAAGTGTGGAAACCGTTGGTCGACCCCGGGCTCTTGCGGAACCCCATTAAGGACCTCCACATTCTCTTTTGCGTCCTGCAGGGCAAGATCATAATAGGCCTTTTGGGGCTCCCCAGTTAAATACGGGGCCAGGACTTCAGCCCACTGATCCGGTGGTAGCTTTTCCCGGTCAGCCACCCGCTCGAACACCGTGAGGAAAGCCTCGACGTCATCCTCCAGGGTCATCTTTTGTAAAGCTTCCCTCACAGTCCTCCTGACACGGTGACTATCATTCGGAGTGGGAGGAGTTAAACTCTCCCGGGTGCGAACGGCGTCGGTCAGAACGGCCATCTGCTGGATGAGCAGCTTGTTGGTCTCTTGCTGGGCTTGCATGGCATCCGTATGTGCTTTCTGTTGCTGCAAGTTTGCCTGCACCAGGTGCTTAATCACTTCCTCCATGGCAGCTGGTGTGGGTTGGCTCTGTGTTGCAGCTTTGACCCAGGACATGTAATTCGACCGCGGGTTTATGCCCGCATCCGACACCACTTGTGGGGGATCAGCTCAAACAGTGACTTCAGGTGTCATTTAAACAATAGTCTTTTATTTTGCTCAAACACGGCTTTAAACAAATGCTCGCTTACTTCAGCGGGTAAACACAAAGAAACACAGTTCATATGAAAAATGGTCTAACTCACAGTCCTCTGTAGCTCCAGAGTTCCACCACTTGCTGGAGAGGGGGAAAAAAAGATTAGGCCACGGCAGGCTTATCCACAGCAACACACCACACACCTTTACTTCCAGTCTGTTACACTTCCAGACTAGGAACCACACCCCCAGCTCTCCTGGGATTCCTGGCTTAAATAGGCCAGCCAACACCTGGCCTGGATACGTGGGAGTAGTCATCCCACCCTGCTCTTTGACTACTCCAATGAAACCCGGCCCGGATCAGCTGCAGCTAGCAGCTAAACTACCTCTAGCAACTGTCAGTAACCTAGGGTTACTGACGAAACATTACCGGTTCATTTCACTGAGGCCAGGCACCTCGGTGACACGTATCTATCATCTATTATGGCACCTTGTGCCTTCTCACAATATATATATATAAAACTTCTACTGTAGGTAACTTTGATACCTAGTGTACATACACATGACAGCTGCCCCAGCACACTGTGTAAGGAAGTAGAAGAGCTGGGGTGTGTTGAGGCAGCTGTCATGTGTATGGTCGTACACTATCAAAGTTATCTACAGTAGAAGTCTTATATATATTTTTTATTTTTTTTAAAGTAACTGGCTGTATAGCTCTTATGGCTGTGTGGTTAGGTACTTTGCCTCTGATACAGAAGGTCATGGGTTCGAATCCCATCTTAAACTTTTCTGAAAAACAGGCTAAACAGGAACACGAGCACCAAATCTTCAACACTAGAGGCTACTGGGAACACAGGAAGAGGAAGAGGCTGACATGGAGGTAAGTAGAAAAGTTTTTAGTTTTTTTTTAAATACCGGACTGTTACTTTACTGCCATGGGGGGGGGGGGGGAGGCTATTGGCGCCATGATACTGGCACATGGAGGGGGGAGGAGAGAGGCACTTGATACTGGCATATTAGGGAGCAGGGAGAGAGGGTGGCACTATGATATTGGCACATGGGGGGGAGAGAGGCACTTGATACTGGCACATTAGGGGGCAGGGGGAGAGGATGGCACTATGATACTAGCACATGGAGGGGAGGAGGAGAGAGGCACTTGATACTGGCACATTAGGGGGCAGGGGGAGAGGATGGCACTATGATACTGGCACATGGAGGGGGGGAGGAGAGAGGCACTTGATACTGGCACATTAGGGGCAGGGGGAGAGGATGGCACTATAATACTGGCACATGGAGGGGGGGAGGAGAGAGGCACTTGATACTGGCACATTAGGGGGCAGGGGGAGAGGATGACACAGTGGCACTATGATACTGGCACATGGAGGGGGGGAGAGGCACTTGATACTGGCACATTATGGGGCAGGGGGAGAGGGTGGCACTATGATACTGGCACATGGACAGGGGAGGAGAGAGGCACTTGATACTGGCACATTAGGGGCAGGGGGAGAGGATGGCACAGTGGCATTATGATACTGGCACATGGAGGGGGGAGGAGAGAGGCACTTGATACTGGCACATTAGGGGGCAGGGGGAGAGGCTGGCACTATGATACTGGTACATGGAGGGGGAGGAGAGAGGCACTTGTTACTGGCAAATTAGGGGGCAGTGGGAGAGGATGGCACTATGATATTGGCACATGGGGGGGCAAGAAATGGACATGAATCATGAGGGGCAGAAATGTGAAATTTGGGGGGATGGGGGGGGCGCCAAAATGTAGATTCGCTACCGGCCCTGGATAGGTGTATAGTGTGAATCCAGCACAGTAGTGTGTGTGTGGTGTATGTAGCAGAACTATATGTGACAGAGGCATGTATAATGTGCACAGCACGCCTGTGTATGTAAAATGTGTAACACAGTGATATATAATGTGCCACTCAGAGCTGTGTTTGTAGCAGAGCTGTGTACAGTACAGACCAAAAGTTTTGACACACCTTCTCATTCAAAGAGTTTTCTTTATTTTCATGACTATGAAAATTGTAGATTCACACTGAAGGCATCAAAACTATGAATTAACACATGTGGAATTATATACATAACAAAAAAGTGTGAAACAACTGAAAATATGTCATATTCTAGGTTCTTCAAAGTAGCCACCTTTTGCTTTGATTACTGCTTTGCACACTCTTGGCATTCTCTTGATGAGCTTCAAGAGGTAGTCACCTGAAATGGTTTTCACTTCACAGGTGTGCCCTGTCAGGTTTAATAAGAGGGATTTCTTGCCTTATAAATGGGGATGGGACCATCAGTTGCGTTGTAGAGAAGTTTGAGTTCAGGACCCGAACTTGACCCTCAACACGAACCCCATTGAAGTCAATGGGGACCTGAACTTTTGAGCACTAAAATGGCTGTAAAAATTTCATGGAAAGTGCTAGAGGGCTGCAAATCAAAAATTTGCATCAAAATGGGGTTAAGAGCATGGCAAGTGCTCTGCAAACAAATGTGGATAGGCAAATGACTTTGAATAACATAAAGTACGCAAAAATCAAAAATAATATACTTGATCTTGGAGGACGAGGTCCATATGGAGTAGGAGTATATATTCATATATTGTATCACATATGGAGTAGGAGGTTTAGGAGGCGGTGGATGTGGCGGTGTAGGTGGAAGCGGCGGTGGAGGAGGAGGAGGTAACCTACACTGCTTTTTGGTTTTAAATGTATTTTTTTATTTTTATTAGTGTACACCCCAAAACATTGGCAAATATAACCTGTGATAACCCTCTCCAGTTCGTGCTAAACACACGTTCAGACAATACACTGGCTGCAGGGCAGGCCAGCACCTCCAAGGCGTAAAGGGCAAGCTCAGGCCATGTGCCCAATTTAAAGACCCAGAAGTTGCAGGGGGCAGAACCATCAGTCAGTTCGTGTACGCGTGTGCAAACATACTGCCCCACCATGTCGCACGTCCCCCTGATGTTCACGATCCAATTGGATATCTGCTCTATCAACTTTCGATGTTCTTTTCTGCGCCTACCATGTTGATCACGGTTAGCGGTGAATCAGGGTTCCACTCCGGAGAGGGAGCGTGAGAAACAGAGACCACATTCAAGGGAGATAAATGGATGACAATTATTTGTGATCGAGCGGAAATGTGGGAGAAGCTATTAAAACGGAAGAATTGAAGGAAAAGAGGGCGCACACAGCAATTACCCACTCCCGACTCGGGGAGGTAGTGACGATAAATAACAATACATGACTCTTAAGAAGCCCTGTTATTTGAATGATTAATTCAAAATTACAAAGAATGTCACTGCTGTATTTTGTATTAGGACAGGAGAGGCCCTGCTGCCGCTTTGTTGACTCTAGATAACTTCTGCCTGATCGCACGTCCCTGTGACGTCCACCATTCATTTGGATATCTTCTCTATCACTTTTAGATGTTCTTTTCTGAGCCTACCATGTTGATCACGGTTATCAGCGAATCAGGGTTCCACGCTGGAGAGGGAGCGTGAGAAAGAGAGACCACATCCAAGGGAGGTTAATTGTTTCAAATTAAATTTGATAGAGCGGAAATGTGGGACAAACTATTGAAGCGCAAATGTGGGACAACTTGTTAAAGTTTAAGCATTGAATGAAAGGAGGTGGTGCCCATCAATTAAAGAATAATTTCTGAGATTTTATTCCCTGTCACCTATGCAGAGCAGGGGTTTCTATCCGGCAAAATTGGTAAAATGTCACCTGACAATGTAACAGACAATTTTTTAAAATTTATGTTCCTGTCACCTATGCAGAGTTGTTCCCGTGATGTCCACCATCCATTTGGATATCTTCTCTATCAACTTTCGATGTTCTTTTCTGAGCATATTTGTCTACTAGGTAGAGCGGTGGTATATCACACACAAAAATTTGTGAATTTCACCCGAAAATGTAACAGACAAATTTGTAAAAATTTTTAACCTGTCTACTAGGTAGAGCAGGGGTCTATCACAGCCAAAAATTGTTGAGTGTCACCCTAAAATGTAACAGACAAACTAGTGATTTCTTTTTTTATCTGTATACTAGGTATAGCAGTGGTATATCACATCCAAAGATTGGTGAATTTCACACAAAAATGTGATAAATTAGTGAAATTACATAAAATACGTACAAATTAAAAATAAAATACTTTATTTATGAGGTGGAGGTCCATATGGAGTAGGAGTTTGAGGAGGCGGTGGACATAGCGGTGTAGGTGGAAGCAGCGGTGGAGTTGGACGAGGTAGCCAACACTGGTTTTTGGTTTTAATTATTATTATTTTTTAATTAGGGTGCACTCCAAAAGAGTGTGAAATATCCAAAATACAAGAATAAGCAATTGCACTGTAGTATAACAATGGCTGGTTAAGGCCGGTATACATGTCTATTCTGCACAAGGAACGGACAAGTCCTGTGGGATCCATGCCTGGGTGCCACCCTGCTGTGAACAAGGTTCCTCCATCTCCTCCTCCTCATCCTTCACCTCGTCATCCTCCAGAACTGTGCCCTGGCTGGACAATTGTGTACCTGGAATTTGTGGGTGCAGGAACCCACCCTCTGAGTCACTTGTGAATGACTGGCGGAAACCCTACGAAATGATCCCTCTTCCTCCTCCTCCTGTGCCACATCCTCTTCCATCATCGCCAGCAGCATTTTTTCAAGGAGGCATAGAAGTGGGATAGTAACGCTGAGAACAGCGTTATCAGCACTGGCCATGTTGGTGGAGTACTCGAAACAGCGCAACAAGGAACACAGGTCTCGCATGGAGGCCCAGTCATTGGTGGTGAAGTGGTGCTGTTCCGCAGAGCGACTCCCCTGTGCGTGCTCCACGTCTGCACACTTTCGAAAGCCCCAGCAGTTGGTACCTTTGTTTTGTCATCATCTGAGACGTGCTGCGATGGTCCTCCCATGTACTCATCTTGAAACATAAGTGGGGAGCATCGGTGCACTCAATCTCTTCCACTTCTGGGGCAGGGATAGGTGGATGGACATCGGCTGCAGGTGCCAACTCTGATCTTTCAGCAAGATACTGGGTGGGAGACAATGTGAAGGAACTGGAGGCACTGTCAGCAACCCAATCTACTATCGCCTGTACTTGTTCTGGCCTCACCATTCGTAGAGCCGCATTAGGCCTGACCAAATACCGCTGCAGGTTCTGTCGCCTACTCGCACCTGAGGAAGGGGTTTCACATGTGTGTGTAACTGGCACAGATCGACCACGTCTTCTCCCTGCAACAGGAGCTGCACCAGCAGCACCATGACCTGGGCCACGTCCCTTATTTGACGCTCTCCTCATATTTCTCAAATTTAGGATCTTGCCCTAAATGGGTGTTTCACACATGCAGATGCAGCAAGGGCTGTAAAATTGTGTATTTTGCCCAAAAAGGGTGTTTTTTAAAACCCAGAAAATTATAGCTGTATTTCTAGCTTAAATTGCACATTGAATAATGCTGCAAAGGCACCAGATGTAGGATATTGCCAAAAAAGGGTGTTTTCTTTTAAACCAGATTATTATTGCAGTATTTCAAGCTTGGATTTATATGTCACAAAAGCACATATGCAGTGCTGGTGCACTGAGCTTGGATAAAATGGCCGCCGCTGCCCACCTAACTAACAGACGAATAAAAGTTATTTTTCTCTGTCACTGGGCTCAGTGCAGGGTAAAAAGATTGTGCACTGCACCCACACAACTAAATCTATGTAGATTGCTAAATTCAATTGGAGCTCTGATTAAAGATTCTGTCCTATTCTCCCCCTCACAGCAGCAGCATTCTCTCCCTACACTAAGCACAGCAGAGTGACGTGCAGCGCTACGTGACTCCAGCTTATATAGAGGTTGGGTCACATGCTGCACTGGCCAATCACAGCCATGCCATTAGTAGGCATGGCTGTGATGGGTTCTAAGGTCACACAGTTAAACGCTTGTTGATTGGCTGCTGTGCAGCCTTTCAAAAAGCGCCAAGAAAGCGCCGAACTCGAACCCAAACCCAAACTTTTACTGAAATGTTCGGGTCCGGGGTCTAAAAATCCTAAAGTTCGCTCAACCCTAGTTATTATCTCCCTCTTCATCTGTATGGACTCCAGTGATCTATAGATGACCTGTCAGTGACTATATACTGTTCATTCTGTGTATACTGAGTCTGCTGTTTGCAGGTTAGTATTCCCTTTCTCCATTATTATAGAATGAAAATATCTGTATGTCTTTTATCTGAATATTTACTCATCTCGGGTGCTGCTGTTGCAGGAGAATAGGAGTGGTAGTGTTACAATGCTCTGTAGGGTCAGTGCAATGCAAGAAGGGGGTACCCTTTGTTGTCTAGGGACGCACCTTGGTTCTGGGGCTCATGCCTGATGGTAGTTGGAGTGACTGTGACGTTAGGTGTTTGGAATGGTGCAAGGCAGAATATGGTAAAGTGTGAAAGCCAGCGTATGGTGTAGGATAAAAAGAGGTAGAAGAATAAACATCTGTGTTTACTGTAGCACAAAATGGGAGTTGTAGTACATCTAACAACAGCAAAACACCGTTCCAACTGTACACAGTGCTATTCTCTCCCAGATAGCAGTGCATGGATTCAGGCAAAGATGGGAGTTATGGCCCTGTTTGTTGTCTATCTTGCCAATGTCTCTCAGTAAAATCTATGGCAGTTGACAGTACTTTTGCAATTATGCCTGTAATGCACATAGTTTCATATAGGCTGAATGATACAATTGGCTGGATAGTTCCTTATATGTGCAACTGTAACTGTATTACCCTGAATGACTGTTGCCTTACTGACTGACTGAAAGTTTTCCTTTCTCTCATTATCTTTCTTACTGTAGATCTTGTAGCAATTTTTTCAGAGATCTGTCAGTCTCTGGAACTTAAGGCCTAAGAAGAAGGAGCACATGGACTTTGTCTTACCTCTACGAGCTCCCTGCTCAGACTCCTAGAACACCGTAGGGTTAGGTTTAACAGAAACCCAGCCACCACCTAGCAACCTGCTGCAAATGGCTGTGTCTTGTGTTAATTAACTCTATCACTACCATGTATAGCTATGCTGGGAGTATATAACATTATATTACAGCTAAGAACAAACCATTTGCAGGTACTCCCTGTACTGGGATATTGCATATAATGCCCTCCCGCATCACTGTAGTTGTTCTGTGCCACGTATACTCACCATGTGCTCATTCATATATTATCTAAAATGGTGGATAGCATAAGATCGAAGGGACTACATGGAGCTTCATTCTTTCATATATTTTATATAGAGAATATGGACATGGTCAGGGCTGTGAATGGGCACACCCCAATATTGCTGCTGGATCTTATTCTGTAGGATACATGGCTCCCAGCACCATATTCGCGTCATGGTGTATGTTAATTTACTGATGATTATATAGCATGCAGACCTTGCAGTCACAGGTAGCTAACACACTTTCAGGCAATGTTGGACCTAAATATTCATGTGTAGCTGGTGACTTCAGAGTATTGCCTGTCTGCATCTAGATGAGCAGACTTCATACTTGACTGATTAATTATTATGCCATATAACGCATCATCTCCCATCACTGCCGATAACATACTATGTGAAGGGATAGTTTTGTGGTTTTACTTTGTTTCTGTTTATAAATGGAGCCTCCTGCCATCACTATGGTGATGGTCGGGGTGACGCCTATTTGTAGCACGTCGGTGAGCAGAGACGTCATAGCGGTCCGATGAAGTGCTAGTCCAGCGTGAAACGGCTGTCACCGCCGATCCCCGGTAATGGGCTTGTTCCGCTCCCCTGCCTGTCTGTTGTCTTCATTTATGAAGGAATAAAGCCTTGAAGTTTTATCAGCAACTTGGTGAGTGACGCATTTATCCTCTCTTTCTTCACTGCCTGTATTCAGACCTTTTGTCCTGGTATGCTGCGCCCCACAGAAGAGGTTGCTTAAATGCTGAATGGTCGGGGTCTTACCATTTATTGGTGTTGTCTCAGCTAATCGAAGTAGTGCCGCCGTTTTCCACTGTGCTTTTTATTCATTGATAGTTTTCCATCTCTCTCTTTCTCTCTAAGGCCTCTTGCACATCAACGTATTTTCATTCCGTGTCCGTTCTGTTTCTTTTGCGAAAACCATTAATTTCAACGGGTCCGCAAAAAAGAACAGAAGTTACTCTGTGTGCATTTCGTTTCCGTATATCCGTTCCGCAAAAAATAGAACATGTCCTATTATTGTCCAAATTACGGACAAGGGTAGTACTGTTCTATGAAGGGCTAGCTGTTCCGTTAAATACGGAATGCACACGGATGTCATCCGTATTTTTGGTGGATCCGTTTTTTGCAATCACTAAATACATATGGTCATGTGCAAGAGGCCTAAGGGTCTGTTAGAGTAAGCGGTCCTTAAAGTTGCCTTTAACAAAAATTAATTATAAATACCAAAATAAATCAAAAACCTAAGTGTGGAAAGGATTTATTCCACTAGCCTATGTTTGCAGGATAGGCAACCAAATATTTAATAGGCTGTTAGGGCAGTATCCTTGATTCTAGCCCTATTATTGTTACCCTGCCTGCAAACGGAATAGCCGCCCCGATAGGGGCGACCCTGTGTCTTGTGCCTCCTATTGATCCCTAGTAGGCCCTGGCGCGGGTGCTGGATACAGCAATATGAAATGCTGTCCCTAAATTGAGACCTAGGCTAATATAAATATAAAAAAAATAACAAACAACATGCATCAATAGCCCCCCAGTGAGGTGGCAAGAGACCACCTATTTACATACAGTGCAAGAAGAGTGATAGTACGTGATATAACAAATAAACAGGTCATGTGTCACACTGACACTCCTGACCATCCTGTTCCTGCATCTGTTATAATAAAATATTATTAGCACTGTAAAAAAAACGAAGAATAGATATTTTCATGGGTCCTTGAAGTTTATAACTTGGCCAGTAAAGGTAACCATTTTAGGTATGGCCCCCTGATGTGAAAGGGTAACCATCTCAGTTATGTCCCCTGGTCGGCAGGAGTAATTATTTCAATATTACCCCCTTGTATGGAGGGGCAAGCATCTCGGTATGACCCATGTGAGAAATGGACAACCTGTCTTATAACTTTTATTCTATTTATTCTACTTTTAATCTATATTCTGTGACTCTATATAGCTTCATGCCATTCTGTAAGATTGTCTGTATGATGCCATTCAGTCTGGACCTGTAGGAACTAATCCTTTGATAGGATTCAAATTAGAGCCTCATGGTAATTCCTGACACGTCAGACATATTGGCACCGATGCACAGCAGACATTTAGGTGCCTTTCAGATGGACAAACAGAAAATGAAGAAAATATATCATAAGCTCATCTCTGGTACAAATCACCTATTAATTATTGTAATAATTGCATTCCATATAATCTGGGAGTTATAGGGAGTCCCAACATTTCCCTCCTGACAGCCAGCATTCCTGCGTAATAAGAAACTCTTATTATGGGACCCCTTAGACCGGTTATATTTGGTATCAAAATGATCAGCCTGATGTAATATACGTTATTAAAATATGTTGGGGCCTGAATATCCATTAATGTGGATGGAAAGTCATGTTTTATTAATATTTTATGCTTGCCAGCCGAGGGATAGGGGTGGAGCACACACCCATAATGAAGGTCTTCCTAGAAAAGCTGGACCAAGGATGGGTCCTCTCACCTCCACGCTCTGCCGATGGGGGATAAAAATGTGGGATTTGGAGCCTTTTATTGACACAATTAGGGAATATGATCAACATTGGGTTGTGTTCCACATCCTCCTGTCCCTGGAACCAGAACGGACTCAATTCGTTGAGTAGTAAGAACTTTTCTGTTTTTTCCTTTTATTTTTAGAACTATTTTGTGCACATTTATGTATGTCTCTTATTTCTTTTAATTTTTATAACCAAGTGCTGTACTCTTTTAACTACATTAAAGCACATCTTTAATGGCTTTGCCTTGAGGCCAGAATGAGCCCAGTAATCTCTTTTTCTAAGTGTATGAGTGTGGTTTGCATTACCGTGTATTTGCTATAAGTGTGGCCTGTGGTACTATGAGCCTGCTTGCAAGTTGAGCACTGTGGGGTTTTCTATGAGCGTTTAATTAATAGGTATATTAACGTAAATGTCATTGATGGTGGCAGCATGTTGGGGTGCATGAAAGGCTGTGTTGGGGTGTGATTTAGGTTCAATCTGAGGCCTGTGGGCAGGGGTGAGAGAGATTGAGTGCATGGAAAAGATCGACCCTTGGCAGTCACACCCGGAGTTATGAGACAGCTGCCTTCTCTAGAAGTCTCAGGCTAGGCCACCTAGAGTGAAACAGTACAATGATGTCATAATTATAAAAACATATTCTGGTGCTAATGCTACGCTTATTTTGTAAATGTGAAATTCTTGGCAAATTCATTTTTTACAAAATTATTTAGGCCCATCTGCCGGCATCCAGGCGATCTCTATAAGATGGGAACCTAACACTAAATACTACCTGTTATGTGCCATACTGGCCACCATAAAATTCAGGGAAAGCAGGTTCCACATGCATTCTGGGTCCACTCTGCCTTTTACCATTTTTGGTATGCAGGTACCTAAATGCATGCCGAGCCCACTTTATACCTCTCCCGGTGCCAGACGGCCTCCAATGAATGCAATGAGAGCAGGCTATAGCTTTATACTTAATCTAAATAAAATCAGCCTATGGGGCAGACAGGCTGGCGAGGGGTGCAAGACTAACAGGAGTCAGCCACACCTCTGCAAGAAACTGCAAGAAAAAGGGGTCAGTCATCACATCCCAATGTGCAGGTTCACGTCGCAATGGCTAGAAACACAAAGAAAAAAAACACAATGCCATCTCAGGTATGACTCTGTAGTGTGGAGGGGTGGCCATCTCGGTATGGCCTCCTGGTGTAGAAGGGTAGCATCTCAGGTATGGCCTCCCTTATGTTGAGGGGAAACCATTGTAGGTATTGCTTCCTGGTATTGAGGGGTAACCATCTCAGCATGGCTCCCGGGTGTGGAGAAGTATACATCTCAGGTTTGGCTTTCTGGTGTGGAGGGGGGTAGGCATCTCAGGTATGTCCCCCTGGTGTGGAAGGGTAACCATTTCAGTATCATCCCCTTGTGTGGAGGGGTAACCATTGTAGGTATGGGCCCCTGAGGTGGAGAAGTAACCATCTTGGTATGTACCCCTGTTGTATAGAGCAGTGTTTCTCAACAAGTGTGCCTCCAGCTGTTTGGCTGTGCAGGCATGCTGGGAGTTGTAGTTTTGAAACAGCTGGAGGCACACTGGTTGGGAAACACTGGTATAGAGGTAAGAATCTCAAGTTTGGCTCGCTAGTGTAGAGGGGAGCCCATCTCAGGGATGACCACTAGTGTGGAGGATTAACCATTTCCAGGAAGGCCCCATGGTGTGGAGGTGTAACCATCTTAGGTTTGGGCCCCTAGTGTGAAAGGGTTGCCATCTCAGGTTCCCAGGTTGCCGTCTTCCTTCCATTGCCAGATTCTCAACTTCACCCCATTGACTGACCATGAAGTCCATTGGATGCTTTCCGGCATAAATGTTGGGTTACGAATGGAAAAAAATGCTGCATGCAATGTTTTTTTTGTTCAGTCGACATTTGTGCCTGAACAGGCAGCCGGATCTCCTTGACGGAGATGTGAACTAGGCCTTAGGCCTCATGCACACGGCCGTTGTTAGGCCGTTCCGTGCATTGGGGACCGCAATTTGCGGTCCCTAATGCACGGGCAATATCCATGTGGCGGCCGGGACGGATCAAGATCCATTCAACTTAAATGGGTCCATGATCCATCCGCACCGCAGAAAAATAGAACATGTTCTAGTTTTTGTGGTGCGGAGGCATGGATAGAAACACCATGAAAGCACTCCGTAGTGCTTTAGTGGGCTTCCAATCTGTGCTTCCGTTCCGCACCACATCTCCCGGATTGCGGACCCATTCAAGTGAATGGGTCCGGATCCATGATGTGCAGTGCCCGTGTATTTACGGACCCACTGGATGAGGGCCGCAATACGGCCAAGACCGGGCAACGGCCGTGTGCATGAGGTCTTAATGAATTCACATGTGGCAGTTTTGTTGCAGAAATTGGTAACAGTGTTTATCTTTATGGGGCTTTAAGTAAACCATGTGTTTGCTGTCAAAACAGCCCTATTAAGATAATGGAACTGATTTAACTCATAAAAATGTATTTAACAAATTTGCCTATAAATACCTTTTATGTTTGCATCCTAATTTTTTAACCTGTGTTATGTCTGTCCGAGTGAGTTACATTCTAGGGGTATTTGCAGTGTCCTACTGTTATGCTTTGAATTAATGCAGCATAGAATGAGCCTAAGGGGTAATTCGATGTGATTTATTTGAATAGGGAGTACTTTGCCTAGAAACGGATGTAGAGCAAGATAACATCTATGTTCTTTCCACAATAGGGAACATTTCAGTTATAATTTTTTCCCTATAGCTGTGTGAAGATACAAGTAACACTACTCTCCTCAAAAGCATAGGCCTACTGTTCAGACTGTACATATCAACCAGCTTATAATTGTCATGTTCAGGATGGTTTAATGCCTTCAAGCCTCAGGAAGATATAGGTATAAAAGGTAAAAAGGTTTATTCAACAAATAATAATACAAACGAGTGGAAGAAACATATTAGATACCTATCTACAATGTGAATATCTTAAAAAATCTAATATCTATACATAAAGATTTAAAATAGGGAAAACAGGCTTCAAAAACATAACTTCAAAAATACATAATAGCCACGAAAACACATATTTTTCTTAAATTTAAATTACTCCTACTGCATATTACATGATAAACTAGCAATACTGTGACAAATACATAAAACATATAAGTTAGCATTACTACAATGGCTTTTATGAACAGACATATAATCACATCCATTACTCATGTACCGACCAGTCTTCTGCTTCTACATTAAGACCATTACCTTTATCCACATATGTAATGATGTATTGTTCCAAGAAAGAAAATTGTATTTTATATAAGATATATATAGAAATAGCCACTTCCTATACAGTTATAAGGATGTGTATGTAGCCTCTTGTGTCCCAATGCAAAATGGTAACCAGTGCTCCCCCTATCCAAACTGATACATGCTATGGATAGTAGTGCTGTCCTGTCCCAAGTGCCAGCAGTGATGTAATCCCTCGTTGCATGGGACTTAAAATTATAACATCATTTTCAAAATATAGATGCAAATAATGTGAAATAGTACAAAATACATATAAACAGATAAAAAAAAAAACAGCATCTGTTAATAGTCCATACCTGTATTGCATATTGTTATAGCTGTTTTTATTACATATACTTTAAAGGCATAGCTATGTAAACCATAATACTCTTACTTGTATAATAAAAAAATAAAACATAAGATGGTCTTTTGCACCACCAGAAAGGAGGTATGTGGGCACATTAGGGAATTTTCTCATGTCTGATGTAGGCCTCTAATACTTTCATGAAGGTTTCTGCTAGGAGCAGTCTGAAACAATAACGCTTGAAAGCTTGGAGAAATCGATTTCCCATCTGCTTCCTTGCCCCTGTCAACAGGCTGCAGATTGTGTTTTTTTTTTCTTCCCCAACAAATCATCATGATTTGTCAATGAGATCTCAGTATATCATTTGCTGCTCTTGCCTTTCAACATGCGGCAGAAACAATTTGGTAATATTGTTATATTAGCAGATCAGAAATAATACAGTTACTGAATAGCTCAGTCAGACAGCCCCTGGATCACCGGGCTATTTTTTTGTTTAAAAAAAAGAAATAACGGAAACTTTGGTAGGTGATTGGCCACTTAGTGGCACCGGGGGAGGATTGTGAATAAGCGCTTTTACATTCCCCATCAGCAGCCCTTTCTGTTATTCAGATGCAAAGCTTTGCAGAATAGCCTGGTGATATGTAAATTAAAATTATTATAACTATTTTATTAAGCAAAGCCGAGGAGTATGTGTAGCATGTCTATAATGCTATAATAACATTTCAGTAATGGTTTGGTAGATTTTTGTAGAAAAATAACTGCAGCAACAACCACATAAGGCCCTGGAAGGCTGTTCTGGCAGAGAACAGCCTGCCTGAGTTCTCTGGATCCAGCATAGCTGGATAGTGCCGTGTGCCCGCTGCTCCCTATTGACTATAATGGGAAGTGGCAGGGATCTGTCTACTACCTGGCATATTAGCCGGGATTCTGCCAGAGAAAAAAAATTGCTGTACGCAAGTTTTTGTCCAGCTGAATCCTGGTATATATGCTAGGGAGTGGCTGAATACCTGCCGCATACCATTATAGTCAATGGGGTCCACCGGGCACACGGCACTATCCAGCTATGCCGAATCCAGAGAACTCAGGCCAGAACAGCCTGTCAAATCTATTTGCTCCATGCATGAAACTAGCTTAAGTTTCCATGTTTTTTCTTTTGTGGTTTTCTCTAAATTGCAATCATAGTTTGTAACATAGGCACTGTTTGCTTTGGTTCACACACTGCTATTTTTGCTGCATTTTTCAATGTGTGTCCTAGAATTAAAATACATATTTGTACATTATGCATTGTATATTATATTCAAACCTACAACCATGATGATAGGAAAACTGCAACAACATGCAAAATTCAGTTTATATTTTGAATCAAAATGTAGGAATCCAAGGTCTATCATATATTATATATTCCTAGGATTGTGTAAAAATTGTATTATGATTTGTGAGACGTCTTTTTTGGGAACCTCAGCATTTATTTTATTTTATACCAGTTAGTGCAGCCTGGGTCTTCTAAATTGCAAAATCGAACTCTTGTATGAAAGCTACATTTCATGGAATGATAGTATAACCAGCCAGGGACCATGTTTGTCAATGTATGTACCTAAAAGTCCCTGCCCAGAAGGGTATAAAATAAGTAAATACAAATACTTTTTTAAGGAATGTATTAGAAATCCTTTCCTCATTATATACTGCTGTAATTTTATATTCAATATATAGTACAAAAATAGACATATTTTAATATGTGCCTAAGACACTTAGGAATGCATAGTGATTTAGAAAGATATCTTGTGAAAAAGGCAATATTAATAAAAAAATAAAAAACACAATTTTCTATAATAAAATAGAACATCCATAAAATTGGAAAATATCTGCCTCTACATAAGTGGATCTGTGCAAACTAAAAGTAACCAAATGAGACCAAATGAAATCTTGTTCATAATAAGAATACAGCTAAATGTTTTACAGAATATAACAACCTAATCTCACAACTTGCACCAACCACACATCATTATTTTGTGGCAAGACTAGTCACTATGGTTTTCCATGCCCTAGTCTAGCAGATGGATCCAGATGAGAGAGAGAACGGCTAGGTCTGGGCATTCTAACTCCATGATTTCGAGTATTGCTCTTAAGTGGACTAGGGCCTACAGTAACATGCTCATTCTTCAGAGAAGAGGAGGTCTCACTGGTGCCACCACCACAAGTCCTGCTAACATAGGTTGCTTCTTTAGATGCACTCAATAATTGTATCCCCTGTTGCATAACATTCACAAACATCTGTGCATTTTGCTGGTGATGTTGTGACATTAATAGCAAATTTGAGGCAATTTTTTCCAAGATTGCATTCTGCTGCATGATGAGTTCTGAACTGGACTTCTCTGAAGCCACAATCTGCTTGAGGGATTTACTAATATCCTTCACATGACCATTAAGGACATTTAACTTCCTGGACATTGTTTTGCGGAACTGGGTCTGTTCCGAGTAAATAAGCGCTGTGTGTTCACTGATATCATTCCTTATTGGTGGTGGTACTTGATCACTGTTGAAGGTAGACATCATGGGCAGTTCATTGAACGTCTCATCAGAAACAGCCTTTTGAACGTTTGTGCTATGTTGCTCTTCTTTTGCAGGTTGTATATCTTGTAACATGAAGTAATCTTTCTGTTTGAAATGGCTTGAGAGTGGAGCCATATAAATTTCAGCTTTTTCTTCTTCTTCTGTGTCACTTAATTCTGACTTGTCTTGAAGAACATCAGTCAACGCCATACTGGTCGATACTCCTAAATAAAAGCAACGAAAGAGGTTATATTTTAACTTAATGGATTACTTAAACATAAACTAGAAATGTACTTTGGATATTGGTTTAAATTATCTAGTTAATACATTTAGCATTTTAGTATCAGATACATTTTCTGTAATAACAGCATGAGAGACATTAAAGGAAGTTTAAATCCCAAAATAAGCGTTATTTTCTGGAAAGAATAAAGGCAGTTTTCAAATAAAACACATGTTCTTAATGTCCGACACATTCCTCCTTGTGAATAAACTTCAAATACTGTACATTCAGTTCTGTATTTCTATACTTTGCATGTATGTAATACATTCAAACATAAGTAGTCATCATAATTTTATGTATGTTATTTCATATCTCAGAATGCTATGTTTTAATACCCTCCTGGCTGAAGTTATTGACCATCAGACTGTGCGCATGTACATATACTATAGGATCAAGACAAGAATTTTAAAACCTTTACAATACATTTACTTTGCAATTTGTTCACATTTTGGAAATATTATGGGAGGAATTTATCAAACCCTGTACTCCAAAATTATGTCTTCAAAAAGTTGCAAATAGGGGCTTTGCAGGTTTTTGGGGTCATGTACAAAAATGTTGCTACCTTTTGAGCCCTGCGCCTTCCAGTACCAATTCTAGATGTGGAGTGAAAAGTTGGTTGGGATTTCACAGTAGGTCACTTTTGTGTCACATTTATGAAGGGCAACTTTTTTGGAGGAAAAAAAACTCCACATGAAAATGAAGCCTTTGGTGTAATGAGGACATCACCATTGCTCTTGTTGCACCCAAACTCCACTACTTTCTGTGGTGTTGCTGTAACGCTTGGGCCAGGCAGTGGCAAAGCAACCTGAAAGGGGCTGGTCAGAGAAAGGAGTGGAGCTGTGGAGTTTGGGTGCAATGAAAGCAATGGTGACACCCGAATTGCACCAAAAAGATTTTTAATTAAGAGAGGTCTCTGATGACAGATTCCCATTAAGAATTAAAAAGCTAAATGTTGTGAATAGAGTCCACAAATGGCCTTAAATTAAAAATGTTATACTTATTATTTTCCATCCACGTTCTCTGTGCACTACTGGTCCAGTCCTCCTGCTTCTACTTTTTTATAAGCTGAAGTGGGAACATGCCTGTCTACAGCATATGACTGCTGCAGCCAATAACTGCCCTCATCAGTCTACCACTAAGGACAGTGATTGGCTGCAGCAGTCACATTCCTTAGGCTCCATTCACATGTCCGCAATTTCGTTCTGCATTTTGCGGAACGGAATTGCGGACCCATTCATTCCTATGGGGCAGCACGATTGCGGATCCGCACTTCTGGGTCCGCACTTCTGTTCCGCAAAAAAATAGAACACGTCCTATTCTTGTCCGCAAATGCGGATAAGAACAGGCATATTCTATTAGTGCCGGCGATGCGTGGTCCGCAAAATGCGGAACATACATTGTCTCTTTCCGTGTTTTGCGGATCTGCGGCTCCTTGTATCCGCAAAACACGTTGCAGACGTGTGAATAGAGCTTTACACTGAATGTAACAGAGACAGTGAAGTTCAGGTGTATGGCATATCACCACTGCAGCCTATCACTGTGGTCACAGTGGTGGACTGCAGAGGACAGTGATTTGCTGTATACTGGCAGGCAGCAGAAAGAGGACAGGACTGGAAGCTCACAGAATGGTGCTAGAAAAGAAGGTAAGTATATATATATATATATATTTATTATTTTATTTTAGACAATTCAGGGGCTTGTCTGAGATTTTTAATTATCTCAGACAACCCCTTTAGTTTCTGGTGATTCCTTTAGTGTAGTTATACAGAATGTGGTTGCAAATCACTAGGCTACAGAAAAATGTAACATAAATTACATTTTTAATTACAAAGTATCTCACAGTGAAAGAAAAGCTTAACTGCATGGTCAATTTATGTTTGCTACACCATACGCGCATGCATATATAGAGATATATACTTTATTGTAATAAATAATGACCTCCTACACACTTTAACATTCATTGGTGCAATATTCTTTAATATATTCTATGAACACTATGGGGGCAAGTCATCATGAGGGGAATATTTTAAGTCAGTTTCACTTGAGTCTGCGCTGGAGTACTTTGAACCCAATGTATTAAATGTCACACTTTGTTAAATTTAGTGTATCTTTAAACCTAACACTTTGTCCAGAAAAGTTCATCCAGGTTTTTAGACCACCCCCACCGGAGTGAGTTTGTGAGAAAAAAAAATCGAAAAAAGTCGCAGTGATAAATCTGGGGTGAAAGAAAATAACATAGCTAATGGAGTCCACATTTCTACCTGGTTTTAAAACTGAAACAAATGGTGTAGAAATGCAAAAAAAATTTTTTTTTTTTGCATAAGTAACTATATATATCCAGGAACCTGACCAGGAAAGGGAGGAGCAAAGGTGCACAGAGCGGCTTGCACCCACCCTTAGCACAGTGGTTAGCACTGGAGCCTTGCAGCAAGTTTGAATCTACCAAAGGACAACAGCTGCTTGGAATTTGTATTTTCTCCCTGTGCTTGCATGGGTTTCCTCCCACACTCCCAAGACATACTGATAGGGAACTTAGATTGTGAGTTCCATTGGGGATGGCAAGTGATGGCAATGGCTGTAAAGTGCTGCGGAATATGTCAGCGCTATATAAGTGAGCAAAATAAACAAAACTTATGGATTAAAAGCAACAGATCGCTAATTGAAAGGTATCATTACATTCAACTGTGCTAGCCCTTCAATGGTTTGTGTCTGGTTTAACTGTGAATTTGATGGTGACAAATTCCCTTTAAGAAGTTTGTGCTTTAATACACAACACAGGATCGGATGAAATGCTCTTCAGATATGATACTGAGCTGAAACAGAGCATTTCTGTACTAGGGCTAGAATAGGATCAGACGATCTATAGAAATCTTTTGTCGAATTGGATAAGCTTGAGAGAAAAATATAATATTGATTTTTGGCAACTCTTACAATAAAAAATT
Source organism: Bufo gargarizans (assembly GCF_014858855.1). NCBI lineage: Eukaryota > Metazoa > Chordata > Amphibia > Anura > Bufonidae > Bufo > Bufo gargarizans. The sequence goes on along the minus strand of NC_058080.1, from coordinate 613,154,042 downwards.
GAATTTTTATTATGAGGGGAGAAAGTCTTGCTGCTTTTTCTTAAGCAAAACATAACCAAACATAAAACTAGATTATTTTGTTATCATTTGCTTTGACAAGGACACAGTCAAGTGTTGATTTGTTACCAGCAAGAATCATCTCTTTTATGAAGGAACATATGTATCATGTTCTGAGCAGAATTAAGGTTACAGGTGTTATCTCTCTGCTATTATCTCGCTATTCATTGCAGTTCTATAAACATTCTTTCACTGGAAGTTTTGGAAACAGTGTGAATCATAGAAAAGAAAAATACAAGCACATACTTTAATCAATTGCAAAGCTCCAAGTGAAGAAAACACGACCAGACTGATAATAGAAGTCTGGCCAAAACACAATCTCCCTTAGCTATTCCGAGTTGAGAAAATCAAGATAGGTTCTTGGCAATGACAAAAAATGTAGGAATAGGGCAGATAACGGTTATGATACAATTCCACGGCCCGAGCCGAACCGGGTGATAAAAAAACGTAAGTACCAATGTTTATCTATTCTGGAGATGTCTTTTTTTTTCTTCTTAAAAATGACCCGTACATTCAGATATTCGATATCAGAAAATGTTGATAGTTCTCTGTGAACCTATTTTCGATTATGCTCAAGGGCAATGGCTTTCTATGCAGATGGTAATAAACATTTTAGTTGTAACTGTTTTATTAAATAGCATAAAGTGCCAAGCAAACTTTTTTTTTTCACAGCTGTTGAACTTCTAACTGCAATATGAATGGGGAATCAAAACTCCCAGCTAATTAAATTAACCGTTCTGTTAAATAAAGCAAAACTTTGTCATGAAATACTAAACAGATGTGTCGCTGATTTGTTCTGCAGCCCCAGAGTATGACTATGTTGCTTTCAGGCCAAGGAGATGATGTGGATGATTTGACATTACATTGATTTTTATGTTTTCCTATTTCTCTGCTATTACCCTTCTGGATATGTTGATGGCCTACTCAGAGAAAGGGGTATAAATAAACAAGGGCCTGCTTGAACAAAAGTCATGACCTGGATAGTGATAACATGTAATGGAATGCAGATGTGCTCCCCTCTTGTGCTTACCGTTGCCTTCAGATTATCACTTTTTCTGAGCAACGTCAGAAGAAGCTAGTACTTATTAATAGAAAACATAGCGCCTGCTTCAGTAGGCTGTGAAAGAGTCATCCTTGATATCTGACGTTGAATGAATTGTATCTGCTTTTAGATGCATCGTAAGTGCCAAAACAGGTAGAAAACTTGTGATGCACGTACTTTGGTGTCATGCCACTATGGCATTTTTACACTAACTTTACTCATTTGCTTGCATTAATTTTCAGAATGCATTAAAAATATATATTGTATCACTATGTATCCTTTCTTGTTTCTTGTTGAAGTATAAAGAGAAAATAAAATACGTGGCGTAAGTAGAATAAGTCTTATAAAAAGAGTCTGCCTTCTGACAGCTAAATAAAGTGGAGTAAAGATGAGCACACATTTGTGAAGTTTAGGATTTTCAGAAGATTTCAAGCAGCACCTCAGGCCATTCTTGTGCTTGCCAAAACAGATTACATTGATGCAAGTATAAGGTCACTTAAGATAAGTTAATGTTCGCGGTTCTGCGAAAATGGTCTACTAGCAGAGTCAACATACTTAGCTTTTCCATTCTTTTCTCACAAGGCTGTAGAGTGAAACTGACTGTTTTTAACCAGAGATATAAGCATTTGTAGGCATTGGAGTATTTCAATAGACTGCTCCTCATTTCAACTGTCTTCCATGAAGGAAATTAATGCCTAGCAATGTCTTCAACTAAGTAAATAACGCCTATTCATCAGAGCATATATATGCATGATCATACTGTGTGCATATAAATATCCTACAATTTGTCTTCAAAGCTCTGATCTTCAGGATTGCCAATACAGAGAAGAACACCTATATAAAGATCTAAGTCTATTTCTATTGACTGCTGCCTCTGTACAACATAGCATATTGTACACACTGGGTAGAGGCATCAGTAGTGTTGTAGGGTGTCTTCACAAAATTTGCCAAATTGATCAAAATACCACACTTGGTATGATGAATTTGGTGCAATTCTTCCTCATGTTTCCACATATTTCCACATTTACACCCTGTATCTTAGACACTTTCATTGTGTCCTCTGTTGAATGAAGGCCCATGGAGCAACCAAGTGTCGGGAAAGAAGTGTTCCTTCCCAACAGTCGGCTGCTTGCTGAGTGAAGGAGACGCTGCATTTACATGGTGGTGATTGGCAGTACCTGGATGAACGACAGGATTACCTGATGAGCAAACGTTTTGCCAGATTATTGGGAACAAGCTTCCACAGTAACGGTCATTCCCGATAATCTGGACGATTATTGGTTTGTCTATATCCTGCAGTCATAGTACATGAGGGTGGCCATATGCATTACACCTAGGTTGACTAAACCCACTCATATTTGTGGGACTGGTTGTCTATCTAACGAGTATGAAGTGCTTTGACGACATTCAGCATATGTCAACCAAAGAATCGATTGAGCATGTAGATTTTTAATATGCCCACTCTTTTGTTCTCAAAGGAGATGAGCTGTTTTCATTGGTTTCTGGCAACTGTGGTCGGCAGCTATGAATATTGTATGGCTGACTTATGATTTTTTTTTTTTTTTTACTTTCGACTACATGTTCTACTGAGCACTCGAGCACAATGGAAGTCAATGGGAGAACCCCAGACACCCCCTGCTCTGAAGAGGGGAGGGTGTCAAGACTATAGTTCGGCTTAGGAGTCCCTGCTCTGACTCCATAAATAGCTTTGTCAATATATGGAGTCAGTGCTTGGGGACACCCAGTGTATTCAAATCTAATTTAGCCTCTATTTCTAAAAAGTTTCTGCTGGGATTAAAACTCACAACCTTTTCTATTAGAGGCATGGCACTAAACCACTCAGCTATAATAGCTGCATAGCCGGTTACTTAAAAAATAAAAAATAAATATGAGACTTCTACTATACTGTACTTCTACTGAGACCATAATATATTTACACATATTATATATTTAGAATATGTAATATATGTAAATATATGTAAATATATTATGGCTAAAACATCAGTAGTAGTTTCCCACATATTATGCATTTATATATCAGAAGTATGAATATATATATATATATATATATATATATTCATATATATATATATATATATATTTTTTTTTAAGTGACTGGCTATGTAGTTATATAGTGCAGTGGTTAAAGTTCTGGGCTATGATGCAGAAGCTGAGAGTTAAAATCCTGTCACAAACCTTTTCAGAAATAGAGGCTAAACTTAATTTAAATATATATATATATATATATATATATATATATATATATATACATATATAAGTTTTTAGCCATAATATATTTACACATATTATTATGTATTTAGAATATATAATATATTATAATATACGTAAATATATTATGGCTAAAACGTCAGTAGTAGTTTCCCACATATTATGCATTCATATATATGATTTTATATATATATATATATATATATATATATATATATATATATTATTTTTTTTCTAGTAATTACACATTTAGTTTGTGCCATACATTTTTTATAATAACAAAAAATATAAAATATATAAATTTAAGTTAACCTCTATTTCCAAAAAGGTTTGCAATGGGATTTGAACTCACAGCCCCTGAATCATAGCCCAGAACTTTAACCACTACACTATATAGCTGCATAGCCAGTCCCTTAAAAAAATAAAAATAAAAAATATATGAGACTTCTACTGTCTAGGTCTCAGTGGAAGTACAGTACAGTAGAAGTCTCATATATATATATATATATATATATATATATATTTTTTTTTAAGTAACTGTCTATGCAGCTATTATAGCTGAGTGGTTAAGTGCCTTGTCTCTAATGCAAAAGGTTGCGAGTGCGAATCCCGGCAGAAACTTTTCTGAAATACAGGCTAAATACACTGGGGTGTTCCCAAGCACTGACTCCATGTATGGACATAGCTATATATGGAGTTAGAGCAGGGACTCCTAAGCTGCGGACTCACACTGGGGGATTACCTCACTGTACAGTGATCTTCTGCATAGAAATAGATGCTAAATTGGATTTAAATGCACTGACTTGAGCATCATGCTTGAGCACATGTGGTGTTCAGCCGAACTCCGCAATGTGCCGAACATAGTGATGCTCGAGCCGAACTAGTGTTCAGCCGAGCATGCTCGCTCAACACTAATGACAGGTCCCCTTTAACTGCTTGAAGAATAAGTCGGATGAGGAAAAGATGTCTCACCAAGCTGAACAATAAAATAGTTAGAGGATGAGGCTATTGAAAGTATAGAGAGATTTCAAGAAAATCTATGCATATGTTTAATGGACCATTAGAGAAGCAAATTACTGAGAACGCAAAAACACAAATGCAATCGCACTCTGCAACCAGCACTCTTCCCTGCCTCTATGCTGGATGTTGAATGAGGCATTAATGTACATTTTGGCCAAAGCGTAATAAGCCACTCACCACGTCAAGGTCGCCTCCATGAGTGGTCCCTAACACTAGTTCCTGGCTGTCATGGCCCATAACAGGTAGGAACTAGTGTTAGGGACCACTCCTGGAGGCGACCTTGACGTGGTGAGTGGCTTATTACGCTTTGGCCAAAATGTACACCGATTTCTTTGTATCAGTGAAATAATTAGTGCAAACAATTCCACAATTTAACCAATTCAACCTGAGAACGTCATTAAGACTTAATCAGGAAGAAGTTATTGGACACAGTGAAACCATACTGTAAAAATAACGACCTGCTGGAAGCAGAAACGTAGTACATCATACTGATAGTGTTGTCAGTTAGTGACACTTCTGTTTTATAGAAAGTAATGTGTAAATGATGGACCCTGGATGGCAACATCACTATGGACATAACAAAAGCTCTTCTTCTGACAATATATATATTTAGATTTCCCTCCCGCACTGAACACCTGTATTGTTTCTGGGTACAGATGGTATGGTATCCTAGACTACACCCATCAACTAGTAGGTCACTCCTTAGATTGCCTTGAAAAAGTATTTTTACTCTTTGAACTTTTCCACATTTTGTCATATTACACCCACAAATTTAAATGCATTTTATTGGGATTTTATGTGATAAACCAACACAAAGTTGCAAGTATGTGTGAAAAGAAAATACATTGATACATGGGTTTTAAAAATATTTAATAAATAAAAATCTGGAAATTGTGGTGTGCAATTGTATTCAGCAATCCTTTGTCAAGATTTTGTAAGACCACCTTTTGCTGCAATTATGGCTTCAAGTCTTTTGAAGTATTTCTCTACCAGATTTGTACATCTAGAGGCTGAAGTTTCTGCCCATTCTTCTTTGCAAAATAGCTCAAGCTTAGTCAGATTGGTTGGAGATCATCTGTGAACAGGAATTTTCAAGTCTTGTCCACAGATTCTCAATGGAATTTAGGTCTGGACTTTGACTGGGCCAATCTTAACACACAAATATGCTTTTATCTAAATGATTCCATTGTAGCTCCAGCTGTATTTTTAGGGTTGCTGTCCTGCTGAAAGGTGCAAGGGTCAGGAGCGATGCATGCGACGCGGGTGCTGGAGAGTGGGGTAAGTATAATCTATATGAGGGGGGCAGTATGGTTGCAAAGCTAAAACGTAAAGGAATTGACGGAAGGGCACCACCAGGAGTGGAGCGAGCGGCTTTATTTGACTCAATACAGGAAACCTCACCCGGCCCGGACATGGAAAGGATTGACAGATTGATAGCTCTTTCTCGATTCTGTGGGTGGTGGTACATGGACGTTCTTAGTTGGTGGTGCGATTTGTCTGGTTAATTCCGATAGCGAACGAGTCTCCTCCATGATAACTAGTTACGCAACCCCCGGCAGTGAGGATTGTGTTGACCAGACTCTTGGATCGTGAGACTAGACTTGTAGGTGAGGGCCTGCTGGTGAGCTGACCCTCTAAAAAATTATATGCGAGGGCCTTCAGGTATGCTGACCCTGTAAAATATTGTAGGTGAGGGCATGCTGGTGAGCTGACCCTCTAAAAAATTATATGCGAGGGCCTTCAGGTGAGCTGACCCTGTAAAAGATTGTAGGTGAGGGCATGCTGGTGAGCTGACCCTCTAAAAAATTATATGCGAGGGCCTGCTGGTGAGCTGACCCTGTAAAACATTATAGGTGAGGGCCTGCTCGTGAGGTGACTCTCTAAAAACTTATATGCAAGAGCCTGTAGCTGAGCTGACCGTGTAAAACATTATATGCGAAGGACATACACTCACCTAAAGAATTATTAGGAACACCTGTTCTATTTCTCATTAATGTGATTATCTAGTCAACCAATCACATGGCAGTTGCTTCAATGCATGTAGGGTTGTGGTCCTGGTCAAGACAATCTCGTGAACTCCAAACTGAATGTCAGAATGGGAAAGAAAGGTGGGTTACAACAGCAGAAGACGCCACCGGGTACCACTCATCTCCACTACAAATAGGAAAAAGAGGCTACAATTTGCACAAGCTCACCAAATTTGGACTGTTGAAGACTGGAAAAATGTTGCCTGGTCTGATGAGTCTCGATTTATGTTGAGACATTCAAATGGTAGAGTCCGAATTTGGCGTAAACAGAATGAGAACATGTATCCATCATGCCTTGTTACGACTGTGCAGGCTGGTGGTGGTGGTGTAATGGTGTGGCGGGTGGTTTTCTGGGCACACTTTAGGCCCCTTAGTGCCAATTAACCATTGTTTAAATGCCACGGGCTACCTGAGCATTGTTTCTGACCATGTCCATCCCTTCATGACCACCATGTACCCATCCTCTGATGGCTACTTCCAGCAGGATAATGCACCAAGTCACAAAGCTCAAATCATTTCAAATTGGTTTCTTGAACATGACAATGAGTTCACTGTACTAAAATGGCCCCTACAGTCACCAGATCTCAACCCAATAGAGCATCTTTGGGATGTGGTGGAAAGGGAGCTTTGTGCCCTGGATGTGCATCCCTCAAATCTCCATCAACTGCAAGATGCTATCCTATCAATATGGGCCAACATTTCTAAAGAATGCTATCAGCACCTTGTTGAATCAATGCCACGTAGAATTAAGGCAGTTCTGAAGGCAAAAGGGGTTCAACACCGTATTAGTATGGTGTTCCTAATAATTCTTTAGGTAAGTGTATATGCGAGGGCATTATATGCGACAAATATGCATGTTGATATGATGGAAGAGGAAAGTAGAATGAAAAAAGGAAGATTCAACCATATACCCTTGTTTGTGGTGGAAGGGTTGCATGTATTCAGTACATTATGAACAACACATTCAAAGTGCCATTATGTTCATCAGCTTTCCTCTAGTGGAGTCGAGAAGTCATGGTGAATCCAGGCCTTGTTTATTTTTATAAAGTCGAACTGTCAGTTGACAGGCCGATATGCTTATCTGTTATAATGCCACCAGCACCACTAAATACCCACTCAGACAAAACCCTGGCGGCAGTGCAGGCCAGCACCTCCAAGGCGTATTGCGCCAGTTCGTGTCACGTCTCCAGCTTGGACACTCAGTAGTTTTAAGGCAAAGAGGGATAATTGAGGATGCTGACACGGTCTGCTATGTACTCCTTCACCATCTTCCAAAATTTTTCCCTCCTTGTGATACTAGGCCGTGCATAAGGGTGAGGGTGCTGGCGGGGTGTAATGAAACTGTACCAGGCTTTGGATAGTGTTGCCGTGTCTCTGTTGAAACTGCTGTGTCTTCCCCTTGTCTCCCCTCCTCGGTTGGAGCAATTTTTCAACAAGGATCTACTGGTATTGCACTGTTTTGCTCGTCCTCTCCACCAGAGGAATAAGAGATGAGAAGTTCTCTTTGTAGCGGGGGTTTGAGAAGGGTGAACAACCAGTAATCCGTGTTGTCTAAAATGCGTATAAAGCGCGGGTCATGGGAAAGTAAGCTTAACATAAGGTCAGCCATGTGTGCCAAAGTACCAACAGGCAAGACTTCACTATCACCATCAGGAGGATCACTCTCAATCTCCTCATCTTCTTATTTCTCTTCTGCCCACGCTGAACAGATGGAATTAAACTTCCATAGGTACTACCCTCTGTAGCGGAGGCAACCGTCTCCTGCTCCTCCTCCTCTTCATCGTACAATTCGCTCTGAGAAGACGAACTGAGGGTGGTCTGGCTATCACCCTGTGTAATGTCTTCCCCCATTTCCACCTCTTCCACATTAAAAATGTCGTCCTTAATTGCGAGCAGCGAGCGTTTGAGTTGACACAGAAGTGGGATGGGGACTCTGATAATAGCGTTATCGCCGCTCACCATCTATATTGATTCCTCAAAGTTTCTTAAAACTTCACAGAGGTCAGATATCTATGCCCACTCCTCACTTGTGAATAGCGGAAGCTGACTGGAAAGGCAACGACCATGTTGCAGCTGGTATTCCACTACTGCCCTCTGCTGCTCACAAAGCCTGGCCAACATGTCGAGATGCAGCGTGTCCTCACATCGCTCAACAGCTGGTGAACTGGCAATTTCAAGTGCTGCTGCAGCCTTGACAGACTGGCTGAAGCTGTCAATGACTTGCGGAAATGTGCTCAGGCAAATTGGGGTAGGTTTTGAGAAACCGCTGAACCACTAAGTTTAAGATGGGCTAGGCATGGGATGTGTGTGAGCTTGCCGAGCTTCAAAGCTGACACCAAGATATGGCCATTATCAGACACAACCATGCATGTTTCAAGGTTGAGTGGCGAGAACCACAGCTTAGTCTGGTCTTTAATACCCTGCCACAGCTCTGCGGTTGTGTGCTGTTTGTTCCCTAAGCATATCAGCTTCAGCACGGGCTGTTGCCGCTTCCCCACTGCAGTGCTACACTGCTTCCAGATACCGACTGATGACTGACTGGTGCTGCACGCAGATAATTCGGAGGTGGAAGTGGAGGAGGAGAAGTGGAGGTCAGAGCCACTAACGCAGGTGCAGGCGGAAACCCTGACCGACGTAGGGCCCGCAATCCTTGGCGTCAGTAGCACCTGTGCCATACCAGGGTATGACTCGCTCCCGTCCTCCACAACATTCACCCAGTGTGCCGTCAGGGATATGTAGCTTCCCTGGCCGAATGCACTTGTCCATGTGTCAATGGTTAAGAGGACCTTCCCAGTAACTGCGTTGGTCAGGGCACGTGTGATGTTACAGGACACATGTTGATGTAAGTTGGGCAGGGCACACCTTGAAAAATAGTGGCGGCTGGGGACTGCATAATGCGGGATGGCCACTGACATGAGGCTGCAGAAGGCCTCAGTGTCCACAAGCCTAATTGGCAACATTTCCAGGGCCAGTAATTTGGAAAGCTGCACATTTAGTGCTATGGCCTGTGGGTGGATGGCTGGGTATTTGCGCTTGTGTTCAAATGCCGGGGGTAAGGACATTTGTACACTGTGCTGGGACACAGAAGTCGATGTGGTCGCTGATGGTGCTTGCGAAGGTTCAGGTGCAGGGCGAGAGGCCTGCGCCTTCGACAGGTGATTGGCCAGCATGTAACACAGGGGAAGGGGAGGCAGTGATGTGACCCGCAGACACAGATTCTGGACCCAGGCGTTCGGCCCACCTATTACGGTGCTTGGATGCCATGTGGTGGATCATGCTGGTGGTGGTGAGATTGCTAGTGTTCATTCCCCTGCTCATTTTTGTATGGCACAGGTTTCAAATTACAATTCTTTATCGTCCGCACTTTCCTTAAAAAAGAACCAGACTGCGGAACACCTACCCCTTGGCAAGGGAGATTTCCACAAAGGGGTGCTCAATGGAACAGTTGCGGGCCTGTTTGTTGTGGCCCGCATTCTCCCTTTTGCCAACCCACTGCCTCTTCCAGCCTGATGCGGTGCTGTGGATCCCTCCCCCTCTGTTCTGCTGTCCTCACTCGGCTTGCCACCTTCCCAGTTTGGGTCAGTGACTTCATCGTCCACCACCTCCTCTTCCATTTCCTCACTCTGCTCATCCTTCTGACTTCTTGACCTAACCACTACCTCAGTGATTGACAACTGTGTCTCATCCGCTTCCTCAACCTTTTGAGACAGTAATTGCCCTTGAATTATTGACAACTGTGTCTCATCATCATCCACCTCATTAAACAGTAATTGCCGTTCCCCACCGTCATATTCTTGTGATTGTGGATGCTCAAGAGTTTGGGAATCAGGGCACAAAATCTGTCCCTCTCCAAGCGTGCTTGGCGAGGGGGCCAAATCAAAGAGTGGTGCAGAAAATAGCTCCTCGGAATATCCGAATGTGGGATCACTTCTTTGCCCAGACTATTCATGGTGGGAGTAAGGAGAATCAGGGTGAGGATTGGGTTGAGCAGACTCTTGGTTACTGAGACTGGACTTGGTGTCAGAAAGGGTGGTGCTTAACCGACTGGAAGCATCTGCTGCAATCCAACCGAACACCTGGCCGCACTGGTCTGAATTCAAGAGTGGTGTCCTGTGCAGCCCTGCTAACTGGGACATGAAGCTAGGTATTGTGGATGATTGTTTTTCTTGTGCTTTGGCAGCAGGCACAGTTTCACCACGCCCAGGGCAACGGCCTCTGCGTGCACCCGTCCCTTACTGCTTGCCTTCTTCGTATAAAATTTTATATATGATTGAAAGTCTGTCACATGTACAGTAGTGTAGGATTTGGAAGTGCATCCGCAAACAAATTTAAAAAGGAATTTGGGATGTTGAAACGTCACACAGGAGATATCCCACAGATAATGTTAATGCTGTCACAGGTATTTGGGATGAGGAAACGTTATACAAGAGAGGTACCATGGGTAATGTCACTGTACGCAGCATCTAGGCAAAAAAATTACACTATATGGCGCAGATAAACTTTTGAAGCACACATGTTACACTGCTTTTTAGGATGCGCACACTTTACACATGAGATGTGGGGCAGCTAATGTCACTGTCCGCAGCGGACACCGTCTATTGAAAAAGTACACTGTATGTCACAGATAAATTTTAGAAGCGCACATGTTACTCTGCAGATGTGGCACTGGCAATGTCACTGTCCGCAGCAGACACCGCCTACGGAAAAAATAGACTGTATGTCACAGATAAATGTTAAAAGCACACACGTTACACTGCAGATGTGGCGCTGGTAATGTCGCTGTCCGCAGCAGATACTGTCTACGGAAAAAGTACACTGTATGTCACCGATAAATTTTAAAAGCACACACGTTACACTGGAGATGTACCCCAGGTAATGTCGCTGTCCGCAGCAGACGCCGTCTATGGAAAAAGTATTTTTGGACGCGCACACTTTACACTGGAGATCTGGCGCAGCTAATGTCACTGTCCACAGCGGACACCGTCTACAGAAAAAGGACACTGAATGTCAGATATTTTTTGGATGTGCACACTGTACACTGGAGATGTGGCGCAGCTAATGTCACTGTCCGCAGCTGACACCATCTACAGAAAAAGTACACTGGATGTCAGATATTTTTTGGTGCGCACACTGTACATTGGACATGTGGCGCAGCTAATGAGGCTGTCTGCAGCAGCCTAACTTTTGTATTTAGGATTTTGCTGCCACACACAATAGTCCTTAAAATAACTTTTGGGTCTCTGAAAAGTTTTGGTTGTAATAATATTATTAAATCACTCCCTACAGAGTTTGTCCCTTCCTCAGCACAGCTCTCCCTGACTAAGAATGAGCCAAACATGCATCGTCAGGTGCTATATTGCACCCAATGATGCGTTACTGCCAGACAATCACTGTAATGCCATCAGCCAACATGGCTACGGCATTACAGTGAGGGCAGCACTTACCTGCAGGTTTATTAGCTGCATAGCAGCCAAGAAACGTGCGAGGCGGAGACTCGAGCATTGCGCTTGAGCACATGCGGTATTCGGCCGAATACCGCCATGTGCCGAGCATCGAGATGCTTGTGCCGAACAGGTGTTCGGCCGAGCATGCTCAATCATCACCAATCTTGATGAACAAAAGATTCAAGGAGAAAATCTTTACCGATATAAATTAAGTAATTTGTTGAGAACAAAATGTCTTATTAACAGTCAATGGAAACCAAAATCATCAACCATTTGAAGGATGGATTTCAAATCACCCTAAAAATCTGAGCAAAAAGTTCAAATTGTAGGCTGATCTGATTTGTGTGAACTTCATTATATCGACTGATAATGTAACTAAGTGGTGTATATTTCCCCCACTTCCCTGCATGCATCTGACTCAGGACTTCAGTGAGCTCCTTGATAGTGATGCCATAGTGGCATCAGATGCACTGATACAGAATGTTTCAAAGGTTCTCATTTGAATTTATCTCTGGTAAATGTGAGAGACAGTCAATGGCATCAATGCCTTCATCATCCAGGAACTGCCTACATACTCTGTCCACACGATGCCTGGTACTGTCCTGCACCGAAAAGAATACATGGCCCACTGTATCAGTGTAAGGACTTACAACAGCTCTGTGGATTTCATCCTGGTACCAAACAGCAGTTACGGTACTGTTGGCTACTACATGGAAGTTTTTGAAACCTATAAATTTATGAGACCATCACTTACACACCCCAAAAATGGTCATGCTGGATGATGTTACAGACAGCATAATGTTCGTCATATCCAGACTCTTTTACATCTATCACATGTGCTCAACTTGAACCTCATCTGTGAAGAACAGCAGAGCTGCCAATTGCAGTATGTTGTTCTCTGGCAAATGCTACTTAAGTTGCATGGTGTTGGATCTGTGAGTGCAGGGCCTCATGCCAACCTCATAGAGTCAGAACCATGTAGACCAGTAGCCGACGGGAAGTAATTATGTAGGGCTCTGGTGGTGCTGCTCCTGTTCCTCCTCACACAAATAAGCATATAGCTGTTCTGATGCTGGATTGATGCCCTTCTACTGCCCTGTCCAACTCTCCAGGTGTAACGCAAATGTCCTGGTAGAATCTCCATGCTCTTGAGACTGTGTTCAAACCTTCTTGAAATAACATTTTGGACATGACATCCAGAACGAGCAGGACTACCTGCGCATCTTATTAGGCTGCAGGTAACACTTTATGTTATTAGTAGTGACATAGGACACTAGCAAAATGCAAAACTAGAATCAGCCAAAAAGTATAGGAAGAGAATTATTGTCTGTAGCTACCACTGTATGTTGGTGGTGTCCTGGCACACTATGGAAATGAATATTTGATTTATATATATTTTTTTTTCAATAAATCCTACATTGTGAGATATGAACACAAATGCAGAAGACAAGGCTATAATTTTCGTACTAGGACTTTTAAGCTATTCATGTTACCAATGGCACTGTCACTATTATGACTAGAGATGAGCAAAGTTTAAAAAAATTTGATTCGGCAGCTTCGCCGATTTTTGCCTAGAAATTCAATTTGTTACGAATTACTTTGTCAAGAATCGCTTTTCATTGTATGGAGCAGGCACAATGATGGGGAACGGTGATCATGCAACCCCCTGTTAATGAACCCCTCAGAGGCCGCATTTAACCCTGATCATGACATCTTTGACTCACATTCAACTGCTCAGGTTTTCTGATCCATTACATGAAGGACTGACTAGAAAGTCATAATTAGGAACAAGGAAAACTATATCGAGACCCAAACTTATGAAAAAATAACAGTTAGGGGCTCAAATATTTTTGCACAGGGGCCCTCTACTGGCTATGTCGACTCCTGGGTAGGGTAGACCATTCTATTTTGAGGAAATGTTGTAGGAGGGGAGCATTGTACATGTTCCTTGGCTTGTAATGGATATAATAGATCAGTTAACCATTGATTAATGTTCTAGCAAATTATCTCTGATAGTTTATATCACCCACAAAGGAGAAGAAATTGGTCAGGTAACTTTCAAACTGTCCTATATAAAGACTATAGCTAAAACCAGTCATATGCTGGATAACATAAAATATTCTTAAAGAGATAGATAATTATAAAAATGGACAGTTCGCCCAATATGAAATGTGATTTCTGCTCTCTGTGGAAATATATGAGATTAAAACAAATGTTACTAAGATCCCAAAGTAAATGATAAATTCAGAGAATTTGCAGCGTGTAAGGAATTGTCACAGTTAATTACCATGGAACAGAAGAGACTGATCAAAGTACATTAAGATACATATTTAATTCATCCATTATGCTACAGAAAATCCACACAAGAGTGATTGGATCTGATGGCGAGCAGATTCTAAGTACTCTCAGTTCTAGTAAAGTATCAGCTGCTGTCTCCCTCGGTACCACTTGAGGTTGGAATTTTTTTAAAACCTGGAACACCATCTTAGATGTCTATTTCTATGATCTATGAGACAGATACAGTGAAGACAAGAGGCAAGGCTTGTTGAAGACATACTTAGTTCAAACATCTTAGTCGTGTGGAATTGCTTTAGGAAAACGAAGAAATTAGAAAACAAAGGCATGCAAGTATCCAAAAGCAACTCGCTGGCTCTTATATTCTACATGAGTTACATTTTCCAATCTTATAATAGTAGTGAAAGTGGAGTTGCAAGAATAGCTTTTTTTTTTTTAAATAAAATCATCAACAGTTTTAAAAGGAGTGGTAGACATAACAGAGAAAGAAAGTAGCATCGGATTTGCTGTAAATTAGTCAAAAGTGTTGCTCAACATAAACCCTCTTTTACTTTCATAAGTCAGGAATTGAATTTAAGTTAAGAGTGGGTCAACATCTGTGCCTCTCACCATTGCCAGGAATGAGGGCTCCAAATCTTTTTTCTTGGCTGTAAAGAAGGACAAGCAAGTTATTTCTTTCTCCATAGAGATAAATAGGAGCATCCAAAATAGCAGAATGTGCTCATTAGGATGTTTCCAACTGCCCCATGTGCAAAGGGAAGACATATGATCATTCTGCTCTGTACTTGAGAACTAAGATTTTAGACGCCTCATTCTTGACAGCTGAGAAAGCCTGTCCAGCTTTTAAGGGGTAAAGAAAACATTATCCGCCCCTTATTTAAGAAGACCTATAGTAGGTACAGTTAATTTAAGGGAACAAAATGTATTGGGTTGTGACGGCTCATCTCGTTGTTCTATATGGAGCGGGTGCTCCAACCAATATAGACACACACTGTCTATGAGGTAGAAAATAAATATAAAATGTAGCTTGGTTGTGTACACCTCATATAGAATATGTGTGTATATATATATATATATATATATATATATACAGAGGCTTCCTTATGTGCGTATTAAATATTTATTGTACATATAAGAAAATGTATTAAAATACTGTATAAAATCATGATATTCAAGATATTCGTCAATGAAGGTCTTGATATATGGTAACCAAAGTGGGATAAAAACTTTGATATGATTCGATCCCTGGGATGATTATCTCTTAATAAGACCTGATATTTTGCCAGTGAACTAATAAACCAGGGATCAAAAAATATCAGGTCTTATTAAGTTGTCAAAAGAGAGTAATATAGGAAATAGCTACACCCACTTGCAGTCACTAAGAGGTGCTCTAGTCTATAAGTGACTCACCCTTCGCAATTGCAAAATATATATAATACTGGAAGACTGGCACTCTCAACACATGGAGTCGTATGGTTTAAATGCAGGTCACAATATTTATTAGTAAATATATAAAAGGTTAAAAGGCTAAAATATGTTAGTACATATATCGACAATCAATTCTCACAATATGGTGCCAGTGATGACAAATATATCAAAGTCATATATTTCCTTGATCTATATTGCAGGTCATTCCTAATAATAGTCCACAATTAAATGCCTGAAAAGAAAGAAATACCTGTAAAGAAAAATATCAGAAGGGAATGGGGAAAAGGGACAGTCCTTCTTCTTCTCCTCCCTAATAAGTGGAAAGATCCAATGATGTGACTGTTCCGATTATACTAGACTTTAGATATAATGTTTCTTTTTATGTCTTATGCGAAGTTTGCAATTTGGCAGCTGGAATATGCCTAGTGATAACCCACTATGTGGGCTTACCTTCTCTTCGTGCCGATCAATCACTTGGATGTATCGGGATCCCGCTGAAAGTCGGCGTCCCGGCTGTTACTTACTCAGCATCCCACGTGAGTTCAGAGACGAGTTGGTCGCTCCGGAAGTGACGTATCGGCACTCAGAATTTCGCTTGTTGGTTCTTTCTTCCGATTTTTTTGAGGCTCAAACTTTAGTTGTCACAGCCAGTCGAATTTAAAGTGCACTATTTTTTCGCAAGGTATAAAAGATATCTTCTTATAAGTGGGTCATGCTTAGATCTTTGGTCAGATCACTGGAAACCAAACGCGTTTCGGGGACGCTTCTCCCCTTCCTCAGTGGTAAGTTTGCCAATTACCACTGAGCAAGATATCTTTTATACCTTGCGAAAAAATAGTGCACTTTAAATTCGACTGGCTGAGACAACTAAAGTTTGAGCCTCAAAAAAATCGGAAGAAAGAACCAACAAGCGAAATTCTGAGTGCCGATACGTCACTTCCGGAGCGACTAACTCGTCTCTGAACTCATGTGGAACGCTGAGTAAGTAACAGCCGGGACGCCGGCTTTCAGAGGGATCCCGATACATCCAAGTGATCGATCGGCACGAAGAGAAGGTAAGCCCACATAGTGGGTTATCACTAGGCATATTCCAGCTGCCAAATTGCAAACTTCGCATAAGACATAAAAAGAAACATTATATCTAAAGTCTAGTATAATCGGAACAGTCACATCATTGGATCTTTCCACTTATTAGGGAGGAGAAGAAGAAGGACTTTCCCTTTTCTCCATTCCCTTCTGCTATTTTTCTTTACAGGTATTTCTTTCTTTTCAGGCATTTAATTGTGGACTATTATTAGGAATGACCTGCAATATAGATCAAGGAAATATATGACTTTGATATATTTGTCATCACTGGCACCATATTGTGAGAATTGATTGTCGATATATGTACTAACATATTTTAGCCTTTTAACCTTTTATATATTTACTAATAAATATTGTGACCTGCATTTAAACCATACGACTCCATGTGTTGAGAGTGCCAGTCTTCCAGTATTATACTTATTAAGTTGTCCACTGAGAAGCCATTGGTGGTCTGGAAGTTGAACTGAGCAATAGGGTGCCTGAGGATTATCTGTGCTTAGAATTCGATAAAACTCTGACAATGGTACCACGCAGTAAGGCAGTGTATTGTCACAGAGTCACTGGGTGAAGAAAGTTTTCTGTGTAGTGCTGGTGATAGGTCAACTTTGAGAGACTGTATGGAATATCAGATACTTCCAGCCATGGGAGGATCTAAATAGGTAAAACTCTATGGGCCATTTGATATCTTTAGTCTTGACAGTCAGAAATTCTGTAATGCCTCTGCGGTCATAAGGACTATTTTCTAGGTTTTACAACTATTTTTAAAGGAATACTTCATGAAACCATCTCTCACAGATTTCCCATAGTTAAACCGTGGTATACATTTCTAATCAGAGGGTACATGTACACACAACATCAGACATTGCAGAGTAACAAAGTAATCAACAATTACTCTTAATAGATCTACCCCAGGGTATTTTCTGGATACATTTCCCCAATGTCTGTACTTAATGATACATTATGTTCCAGCTAAGATAAAAATGGAAGCGACAGCTTGGTTACCCTGATAAGTATATGCTTCCTATTGATCCTGCTACTCCCAGGGCCTCTACAATTAGCATGAAGTATAGAGGACCAATTATTATAAGAAAGGAACACTACAAAAAGGATAAACTGGCTAAAACCTGCTTACAGGTGTAAAATTGTAAAACCCTTACTTCAAATAATTGGAGTCATTTATCAAACTGGTGTAAAGTAGAACTGGCTTAGTTGTCCATAGCAACCAATCAGATTCCACCTTTCATTTCCCAAAGGAGCAGTCAAAAATGAAAGGTGGAATCTGATTGGTTGCTATGGGCAACTAAACTAGTTATACTTTACACCAGTTTGATAAATGACCCCAAAAAATGTTTATAGTCAATGAGGTTATTGGCTTTAAAAGTACATAGGTCCACAGTGTATTGTTCAGGAATATTTAACTATATTCTTTACAGGAATGACTGCTTTCCAAATGTCCAGAATGAAAGCATGTTAGCAAACTGAATGATTATATATATATATATATATATATATATATATATATATATATATATATATTCCAGTATTAGACAAAAGGAACTTGAATAAACACATTATAACTTTTTTGAACTATTATTTCACATGGACCACTCATGGCCCATAATTCTATTACCATCCACTCCTTAGTGTTAAAAGCAATCTGTTGACAGAACTTTATACTATAAATTGCCCAATACAGATCATGAATTATCTCTGGTTTGGAGGACTTTGGCAGGATCAATTCAAAACTATAATTTACTCATACCATACTATTGCTGTGTCTTTAATAGGTGCAGCACAGTGTATAGCATTGGAGTGGGTTATACGTTAATAACTTGTTTCAGTAGGGAGAACTTCATAAAAACAGTAAAAGCCTCCGCTTTAAGACCCCTTTAAATGGTCTGGCAATCAGGGAAACTTTCTGGAAGGAGAGTTTCTAGGAACAATTGTTCCTGATGCTTTCCTTGTGTAAAGGTGCTGCCAATCATCTTCTTGTTCATTGGGTAAAAGAATTGTTGATGCAGAAACAAAAATAATAATTTCTTGGCATAGGATCATTCTGTCTAAACAGGGACAAATAATCAGAGCAGTGATGACTAGTCCCTATACAGAGTAGATATTGCATATACATGTAGCTCTCACATCTCACTTCCTGTGATGTGGAGGGAATTATCAGGTATGAATAGTTAATTCCCTATAATTGCCTGCTGAGGAGACCTGTGTAGATAATGTTCCTGCTTCATTGTCTAATGTTTTTAGTGCAGACAACATATGTTACTAGAATCCCAATGTTAAATGGGTTGTCCAGTTTGAAAAGATTCAGTTTATATGTGTTTAAAGAAGTTGTGCACTAATATAAAAGTATCACACCCAACAGATATCACTGTTATCAGGGGCGGACACACCACCTGTGCAGCTGGTTCAGCTGCACAGGAGCCCAGCATGAGAAGAGGGCCCATTCTAACCGTCTGCGGTGGCAGAGCCAAGGTTAATGAGAGCTTCCACTGTGGAAGCACTCATCTCTCTATATTCAACCGTATCGCTGTCTCCCTTCCCTGTTCTTCTGATAGGCTTCTGGCCTAATGTATGTAGCCTATCAGAGGTCAGTGCAGGTGATGTCATCACACACTGTGTGCCAATAATTACTGAAGAGGACACTAGCTGTGTGGTCCTAGTACAGTCCCTGACAAAAGTCTTGTCGCTTGTGTACAAATTGACCTGAAGTGCTTCTAAAATATTTTTCTAATCAAGATTATGTTACAAGGGGGGGGCGGAGCTAGCGCCGGACAGGAATGGACGTGCGTGTCTGAGCTCTGCAACTCAGACCCGGCTTCACAGCAGCTAAGGCTACTTTCACACTAGCGCTTGATCGGATCCGTTCTGAACGGATCCGATCATATTAATGCAGACGGAGGCTCCGTTCAGTACGGATCCGTCTGCATTAATAACTTAGAAAAATTTCTAAGTGCGCAAGATGCCTGAGCGGATCCGTTCAGACCTTCAATGTAAAGTCAATGGGGGACGGATCCGCTTGAAGATTGAGCCATATGGTGTCATCTTCAAGCGGATCCGTTCCCATTGACTTACATTGTAAGTGTGAACGGATCCGCTCGCCTCCGCACGGCCAGGCGGACAGCTGAACGCTGCAAGCAGCGTTCAGCTGTCCGCCTGGCCGTGCGGAGGCAAGCGGAGCGGAGGCTGAACGCCGCCAGACTGATGCAGTCTGAGCGGATCCGCTCCATTCAGACTGCATCAGGGCTGGACGGAGGCGTTCGGGTCCGCTTGTGAGCTCCTTCAAACGGAGCTCACGAGCGGACCGACGAACGCTAGTGTGAAAGTAGCCTAACTTTGGCAATTTGGCTCAGAAAATGGGTAAAATAGGCCAGCAAAGATCGGGGACTCGTCCCTATCACACAAGCAGACTTCAAACTGCGGGGACATGGACAAATTTGTAAAAAAGGCGGCGGCAATATGCGCGGCAAGAGAAGCAAAGATGGCGCCGGATCCCCACAAAGAAACTGAGGAGAGCGATTCAGAGCTCCAAACTGATGGCAGCGATGCGGAGGATCAGAGACATCGTAAGCACCTCCCGATTTCCAGAAAATACCTGGATTCAGCCCTGCAAAGAGCAATGGAGCCTCTGGTGAGCGAGCTGTCTTCCCTCAGACAAGATGTCAGGCACGTGGGCGGCAGAGTAGAAGCCCTTGAATCTAATCAGGCCTCAATCCTGGACTATCAGTTGGCCACTACTAAAAGCCTACAAAACTGCCAGACACACCTTAATGACATATTTAACTCTCTGGAGGACCAAGAAAACCGGGGGAGAAGGAACAATCTCCGTTTTAGAGGGGTCCCTGAGACGGAAACCCCACAGGACTCTGCCGAAATTGTCAAGGAGATTTGCGTAGGTCTCCTAGGCCCAGAAAGATCCGCCTCAATTATCATTGAAAGGGCTCACCGGGCTCTGTGTCCAAAACCTAAAGGCAATGAGCCCCCTCGAGATATTATATGCCGCTTTCTACATTTTCAAGATAAGGAGGCCATAATCAACACAGCAAGAGCACCGAATGGAGTGAAACACAACAGGGTGCCCATAAGTATTTTTCAAGATCTGGCCCCAATGACCCTACAGAAAAGGAGGACCCTCAAGCCTCTTACAGATTGGCTCAGAAACCACAAGATTCTATATCGCTGGCAGTTTCCTTTTGGATTAGCCTTCTCATTCCAAGGCAGGAAATTATCTATCAAATCTCACCAAGACTTGGGACCTGCATTTGATATCCTGGACATTGCTCCCATAGAAATCGAGGACTGGGACACAGTACAAGATCTTACATTGTTACCGGAGCTTCCTAGGATCCTGCCCTTTGAATTGAGAGGCACACCTAAAGCCCAAAGACAAAAGGAAAAGAAAAGGAACCAACCTCTCACCCCAAGACGTATCCCTACAGATGTAGGTTGAAACATAGAAACATGAACTGCAAACTTCTCTTACCTCTCCGTTTCGCATGCTGAGTATATGAGGCAAAACTACCTACCTCTGTCTCTCCCTTTTCTACCTTCCTACTTGCACCCCTCAGTACACTATGTAATTCCACCCTCTCCTCTATCCCCACTATATATTCTCTACAGTCTCTAATGGTGCTCCCGGCTGCACAATACCTCTGTGCCTTCTTATGAGTGCGCTGTTTTGATGTGTAGTCGGCAGCAGAATATAATCCCTACTCGTATTCCCTGGGTTATGCTCCCTATATTCCCAGAGGCCTATAGTTTATGTACAGCATAGATGTGAAGTCAGCTAGAAATATTGTATTCGAGACGGGGTGATTCCATCTGGTAGTCAGGGATTATTAGCATTACTCCCGACCTCACAGTGCCTCTGTGCTTAGATATGTATGCGAAGATCCAGTGTTAGGCCGGCAGTATACTCTCACTTTTACTCGCACAGCCCAGTATGTTGTATTTTATTTTCGTATCCAGTTGCCATACGATTATGCGCATGTCGTTTCTACAACCTCTCATAGATGCTACTTTCGTGTTTAGGTCGCTTCGAATGGCACTCAAAGATTTTTGGCGGTACTCTCGGCTCCATAGTGCCGGAGCGCCTACTATACCTGTATGAGGAGCCAGTGTGAAACCGGTAGTTCGCTATTATAAATATTCGCATGGACCAAGATACCTTATCTTTTTACCCAGCGGCTTTACGCTCATATGTATGTCATATTAGGAAATCATATACGGACACTATTCTTAGAGCAATGTAGATCTAACCTGCAATCAGCGGTCCCTGACGGCGCTCCCGGCTGTGCTCTGTCTCTGTGCTTTCATATACATGCGATGATTCAGTGGACAGCCGGCAGCGTAAGGGTACACCCATCCGCGCTGCAAGTGCCCCTCGTCTACAGGTTCTTTGCGACCATAAACTTATATTCAAACCATGATAGAACTCACCTATAGATACCAGGGTTACCGCTTGGAGGCTCGGTTAGGCACCCAACAGACATTAAAGGTGCTCCCGGCTACACATTGTCTCTGTGCTCCCTATCTATGCGATGATTCAGTGAGTAGCTGGCAGCACAGAAATGTACCTTTTCCGATTTATTTTATCTTATCCTATATGTACTCAGCGGCTTTAGGCTTATAGTTTCGATTTAGTTAGATTAAGATTCTTAAACATCCCCATTAAATGAGGTTTTGGCTTGTACCTTATAACCACCGGGGATGAAGACGACTACACATCATCCTTATGCACTTTGTTTCTGCATAGATTTCATGTGTAGCTAGCAATATAAGGGTTCACTATCTCATTAACACTTAAGTTTTGTTCTATTTCTATGTATCCAGCGGCCCCAAGCTTCATTTTGGAATTCCTGAGAGAATTAATCCTAGACACTATGGATACATTCTTCCAAACCTATTTTTCCCTAAAAGATAATTAGCTTAATTCTCTAATTAAGCCCGCAAATATAAATGTGAACCGGGTCTATAAATGGCATTTGCCACTCCCCCCCCCCCCCCCCACTTGATGGGTCATTTAAGACCAGTTTAATATGATCCTAATAGGTTCTTCTCTGTTCAATTTATATTTGTTCTTTTTTGTTCTGCACAGGTCTCTCATTATCCTGTGGTGCATCCATCCGCAACGGCCCATCCTACCTCTGAGACAATGGCTCTTAATTCATACGTCTTACTCAAAAGCTAAGTACCCTGAGCAGCTCACATTCCTCAAACGCTACCTCAAGTGTCAGATGCGTCGCTCTGCCACTCCTCGTCAACCCCATGATGGCTATTTGTATTGCCTCTTACTGTCACGGCTGGCGGTGGGGAAAACCCCCAGCCGTGCGGTGCCAGGAGAAGGTAGGGTTACCACTTGGCCGGGACCACAGAGTTAGGGGAGCAGGTCACCTCCTATAGCGTCCCTTACGCTGACCCTGTCTCCTGTCAGTATGAGCCGACCTTGGTGGTAGGAGGGCTCATACGCCGGAACCTAAGAGTCCCTACAAGCCCTCAAGTCGGCCCTGAACTAGGGGACAGAGTAAGACGACCTGCTCCTCCTAGACACGGAGGAGCAGGAGTCTCAACGGCCAAGCAACACAGGGGGAACATCAACAGACATATGGAAATGACAGGTAAGTGAGACTAGTCCTGCACTTACCTGCCACAGACACACCAACCTGGAACCCATGAACAAGTGCTGATGTCCACAGCAACATAAAGGACACAGCACACACCAGACATACAAGGGAAACCAGGAAACCATAAGCTGCACTAACAAGATAACCCCGCACACACCTAGATAACACCATGAAACACAGAATAAACTGACAGAGGTTTATGACCAGAAGGATGGTCCTCACCAGGCAGATGGAGGAGACAGGAGGCTGCTCCAGCCAGCATGGCTGAGAGCAACCTACTGAGCCCAGCCAGGGACTGAGGCTTTATAGGCCAAGAGGCCCCACCCAACGATCAACCACACCCAGTGACATCACACACACTGGGAAGGAAGTTAACCCTTCCAGCACACAGAAGGGAAAACACACATATAAGGGGAAGTGCACATAATACATAACCTCGTGCACCACAAAACGACAAAGGGAGTGCACATAAAACACGTTGCCAAGGGCAACCGCACGCACACTTGTTGTCCGCGGCAACCGCACCTGAGGCAAACAACTAAGTGCCCCAGCTGCGGTTGACGAACTCCCAAACCGCGGGCAACAGCATGCGGCACCCAAGGAGTCACGACCATGACCAGGGGTCGTGACACTCCCTCCCCTCAAAGCCCCCTCCAACCGAAAAGGGAAGCTGGTGGGACCAAAACAACAGGGAGGGGGGGAGGGGCAATGCCTGATAACCACCAGTGTCTCCCTCCAGAGCTGCCGCCAACGGACCTGGACCGTACACAACAGTCCCAGGTCGCCAGCCAACAGAGCAGACTGGAAGAGAGAACACTGGAGGCACTGCCAGATAGATGCCCGTATCTCCCCCCGGAACTGCCGCCAACAGACCTGGACCGTACACAACAGTCCCCAGGTCGCCAGCCAACAAAGCAGTCCGGAGGAGGAACACAGGACACCAGACCGATGCCCGCATCTCCCCCCAGAACTGCCGCCAACAGACCTGGACCGTACACAACAGTCCCCAGGTCGCCAGCCAACAAAGCAGTCTGGAGGAGGAAAACAGGACACCGCGTCCAACTCAGGAGGACGTTCCTACTCCAGGTCGCTGCCAGCAGACACTCCCCAACCAGCACACCTGCCGGAACACCGAAGGAATGCTGCCAGCAGACGACCAGAGATAGGAACCCTGAGAGGGACGAGGGGTCACCAACACGGACACGGTTAGCAAGGTGGCGGGGAAAAGCCACCAACCGCGCCGTTAACGGTGAACCCCGTAACGCTCTCCCTCCGGAGAACGCGCATGCACCCCAACGGTCAATGGATGCATGCTTCACCCTCTTTCGAGGGAGACCAGGTGAGGTACCAGTTCTGGTCATACTGTCACGGCTGGCGGTGGGGAAAACCCCCAGCCGTGCGGTGCCAGGAGAAGGTAGGGTTACCACTTGGCCGGGACCACAGAGTTAGGGGAGCAGGTCACCTCCTATAGCGTCCCTTACGCTGACCCTGTCTCCTGTCAGTATGAGCCGACCTTGGTGGTAGGAGGGCTCATACGCCGGAACCTAAGAGTCCCTACAAGCCCTCAAGTCGGCCCTGAACTAGGGGACAGAGTAAGACGACCTGCTCCTCCTAGACACGGAGGAGCAGGAGTCTCAACGATCAACCACACCCAGTGACATCACACACACTGGGAAGGAAGTTAACCCTTCCAGCACACAGAAGGGAAAACACACATATAAGGGGAAGTGCACATAATACATAACCTCGTGCACCACAAAACGACAAAGGGAGTGCACATAAAACACGTTGCCAAGGGCAACCGCACGCACACTTGTTGTCCGCGGCAACCGCACCTGAGGCAAACAACTAAGTGCCCCAGCTGCGGTTGACGAACTCCCAAACCGCGGGCAACAGCATGCGGCACCCAAGGAGTCACGACCATGACCAGGGGTCGTGACACTTACAATGTTAAGGGATGTAATTCGCCTTCTAAGCGGAGCCAGATTTTTTGGAGTGTTGAGGAGAGCCAAAGCGAACGTAATTTTCTTACAAGAAACACATTTTAAATCTCAGCACTTTCCCAATCTATCCTTCTCATTTTACCCCACTTGGTTCCACTGTGGTTCCCCCAGTTCAAATTCCAAAGGAGTTAGCATCGGCTTCCAGAGTAAGTTACCCTTCATCCTAGATGACCAGCTAAGTGATCCTGAGGGTCGTTTCATTATGATCAAAGGCAAGATAGGTCAACACCTATACACCTTTATAAATGTCTACGCCCCAAATAATCGCCAGATTCCCTGGCTAAAGTCAATTCTACTAAAAATAGAATCTTTTAGAGATGGCATCACAGTAGTTGGGGGAGACTTAAATCTGGTCCTAAATCCTCTCATTGGCTCCACATCACACAAATCGGCCCAATCTCAAAAGGGCATTCGCTCTTTAGTGAGGTCACTTGCCAAAGCTCACCTAATTGATGTCTGGCGTACAATACACCCAGACTCTAGAGACTATACTTTCTACTCATCATTGCACAGATCGTACCAACGCCTTGACCATTTATTTATTTCAAAGGAACATCTTCACCTGTGTGCAAGGGCCGAAATAGGTTCCATAATCTTATCTGATCACGCTCCCATATTTCTTCATATGAACTCCCCCCTTAACCATAAACCCTCTAGCCACTGGCGATTTAATGAACAACTTACCAATATACCAACCACTAAATCTAAACTGAAAGACCTCCTTGAAGAATATTTCAACACAAATTGTTCCCCCGAGGTATCGCCTCAAATAATCTGGGATGCCCACAAAGCATTTATTAGGGGCCACTGTATTAGCTTGGGGGCGCATCTAAAAAAAGAAAGACAGAAACAACTAGACGCCCTCTATGAGAAAATTAGTCAGCTGGAGGGTGTCCATAAAAAATCCCAATTAGAATCGCATTTAATAGAACTATCTGCATGTAGGGCTGCCATCAAAAATCTATTAAATACGGCCTCTGCTAAATTATACCTACACTCCCAATACAAAATATTTGCTCATGGAAATAAAGCTTCTCGATATATGATGTCCAGACTAAAACGCAGGAAACTAAACAATTATATACATAAACTAAAGACCCCAGAAGGTCCATTAACCTTCGAAACAAGTAAAATTGCTTCCCTATTCAGAGATTATTATGAATCTCTTTACAATCTAAACTCGACGCAACCTCCCTCTGGCAATACGGTGATCCCTCCACCCCTTACCTCATATTTTAGCGGCTTGTCCCTCTCCTCTCTCTCGGAACAGGATAAGGTTCACTTAGCCTCCCCTTTTTCTTCAGAAGAACAAGCCATTAAAAACTCCCGAAAGGGAAATGCCCAGGCCCGGACGGGTTTCCAATACCATATTACCAATCTTTCCATGAAATATTGATCCCACACATGATCCCAGTATACAATAACGCCTTACAAGGTATTCCACTATCGACGGACATGACCAATGCCCACATTACTCTAATTCCCAAGGAAGGCAAAGACCACTCCTTATGTCCTAACTACAGACCCATCTCCCTTCTTAACATTGACTTAAAACTTTTAGCTAAGATGCTCGCAAACAGGTTGTCAAAGCTTCTTCCCGCATTAGTCCATAGGGACCAAGTGGGTTTCGTTAAAAATAGAGAAGGGAAAGACAACACGGCCCGGATTCTTAACATTATACATTATGTTAAGAAAAAGGGCCTTCCTCTGGTCCTTCTCAGCACAGATGCTGAGAAGGCATTCGACAGAGTTGACTGGCCCTTCATGTATGCGGCGTTGCAATCTCACAACTTCCCCCTCCCCTTCATAGCAGCGATTAAAGCAATGTATCAACATGCCTCAGCCTCAATTAGGGTCAATGATACTTTATCAAAACCATTTAAGATCAGTAATGGCACCCGGCAAGGCTGCCCCCTTTCCCCCCTCTTGTTCGTCCTCGCCTTAGAACCCCTTCTACAAACTATCCGGAGGGATTCTGACATCCTGGGAATAAATCTGGGTGACCAACAACATAAAATAGCCGCGTTTGCGGACGACCTGCTCCTAATAACAAGTAATCCTGAAAAAGCTCTCCCAAAAATTTATGGCCATTTAGAAACATATGGTTCACTTTCTAACTTCAAGGTGAATCATAATAAATCACTAATTATTTCTACAGGACTTAAAAAATCTCTGAAGACCCATCTAGAAGCAAACTCGCCATTCAACTGGTCATCCTCTTTCCTTACCTATTTAGGTATCAAAATGAGTACAGATCCCAACCAGCTCTTTAATTTGAACTATATTCCTCTTCAAAATAAATTGGCAGAAGATTTGATTTCCCTTGATATCCCCACACTCTCGTGGTTTGGGAGGAAAAACATACTAATGTCACTCATCATCCCTAAACTCATGTACCTCCAACAAACTTTGCCAATTCCCGTCCCCTCCATTTACTACTCTAAACTTAAGTCCATGTTCCGTTCCTTTATATGGAATAAGAAAAAGGCCAGAATGTCCTACAGATCTTTGTCTTACCCGAGAGAGAGGGGAGGGATTGCGTTGCCAGACCCGGAACTTTACGGTAGAGCTATTTTACTTACTAGAGTGGTTGACTGGTTGACCGCTCCCAAGCAAAAATCCTGGGTCCCAATGGAGGAGACGCTGCTGGGAATTCCGTTCAGAGCGGCTTTACTGGGCCGCATGTCGCCTCTGCCCCCTCACCCTGATATCACCCCGGTTATGAGGGCCACTCTGAATGCGTGGTACACCTTACAAAAATCACCCTTGTGCTCCCCACTCCCATCTCCAATCCTTAAAATAGAAGACATTTTCCATCTAGCCCCCCAAGCCTTACAGAATAGCATACCCAATGAAATTGCACGGTCTACTTTGAAGCTGACGGATCTTTACAAAGATGGTAAACTACTTACCATAAATGAAATGAGCGATCTCTTAAAAAGCTCACGCCCTAACTTTTCAGGGCTCCATTTCTTAAGAGCATACATGTCTCAAAACATACAACTTGGTTTGAACACATCATCTGCCAAGACTCTACCCCACAAAAGTTGATCTCACAATGGTACAACAGATTAAGAACTCCCCCTGAAGCCCTAACGCTGGCTTTTATAAGACTTTGGGAAAAAGACTTAAACAAGACTCTTTCTTCAGAAGATACTAACATCATTTTTAACTCTTCACATAAATCCTCAAGGTGTGTCAGGGTTCAGGAGAATAACTATAAAGTCATCTCAAGATGGTATAAAACCCCTGACAAGACATGCTTATATTCAACTTCAGCTTCTGACACATGCTGGAGATACTCAAAGGAAAGAGGCGATTTTATCCACATATGGTGGTCCTGCCCAACTTTACTCAGTTGGTGGGAAAAGGTTTTCCTAACCTGTAATAAGATTTGCAATACCAGCATCACCCCGTCCCCAGAGGTTGCTCTCCTGAATCTTTACCCTCGCAACCCCTCTCCCCCGAATCTAATTCTTCTCAAACACTTAGTGAACGCCGCAAAATTGCTGATTCCTTTATTATGGTTGTCAACCGAGGTCCCCTCTATGGACCAATGGTACCAGAAGATTGATCAAATCTTCCGGCTAGAAGAGCTATCCTCATGGGAACTGAGATCTCATCATAAATTCTTAAAGATCTGGAGCCAATGGATTTCCTTTAGAAAATATTAGATGAAAGTTAACACAGTTAGCATGTTCCCTGGGTTTACAGCATTAGGGTCCCATAGCAGCTAGCTCCCCATTCACTCCCCTTCTGAATTCCCTCACATTATTTAACGTTGAGCTGCTCAGATGGTAATGTTACTTAGGTTTTTGGCCGTCCCGGATGGATCAAAACACTTAGATTTAAGGTACTTAGCAGATTTATCTACGATAATAAGTGCTACCTGCTCATTAAGCATGATTATTTAAAGTATACCCTATATTGGAGACCTGCTCTGCTGATTAGCCATTGAGACTATGTATTATCTTATCTGATGTATAATTAATACCTGACAGACCTGTACTCTGTTTCTTTGTATTAAGAGCAGAGGAGTATGTTACTTCTCTTCCGCTCTATTTTTGTATTGTATTGATTTATTCAATAAAATTTTTGAAAAAAAAAAGATTTTGTTACAAGAAATGGGTCATTTTAATCCCAACAGCTTTTGTAATAATGTTTCAGTGCAAAACGAAACTGACAAAAAGTATTCTAATATTCACAGCTTGGTAAAGCCCATTGAGTCAATTTTTGCCAAGACATAAGTGTTGTCGCCTTGTCATATGAGCTTCATCTGTGACTAATAATGGATCAATTAGGTCTCAGGTGTGTATAAAAAGAACCCCAGTACACTAGACCTTCGCATCAACGGCAACTAGACCTCTGCAAACATGCCTAAGATTCACCCGGAGACTAAAGTGTTGATTATCAAGAGGCTAAAGACCAGATCCACTGATAGACACCTTCAATGTGTCTCAGCATCAAGTTCAGAGGATAAAAACAAGATTTGAAGAGACTGGAGACATTTTGGACAAGGCCAGGTCAGGCCGACCCCGCAAGACAACTGCTCAAGAGAACTGTTTGTTGGCTCGAAAATCCAAGTCCAGCCCATTTTCGACTGCAGCAGAGCTCCATGAGACCTAGTCACCTGAAGTCCCTGTGTCAACCAGAACAGTTTGTCGGATTCTGTCTCGAAATGGCCTCCATGGTCGAATCAGTGCCCATAAGCCAGCACTAAACAAGACAATTGAAAAAACGTGTGGCATTTTCCAAGGCCCACAGCCTGCTAAAAGGATGGACGCTGGAAAAGTGGCAGAAGGTGGATTTTTCAGATGAATCTTCTCTTGAATTACACCACAGTCGCCACAAATATTGCAGGAGACCTACTGGAACCCACATGGAGCCGAGATTTACCCAGAAAACTGTGAAGTTTGGTGGAGTCAAAATCATGGTCTGGGGTTACATCCAGTATGGGGGTGTGCGAGGGATCTGCAGGGTGGAAGGCAACATCAATAGTCTAAAATACCAAGAAATCTTAGCTACCTCTTACATTCCCAACCATAAATAAAGGCCAAATTCTGCAGCAGGATGGTGCTCCATCGCATACTTCTATCTCCACATCAAAGTTGCTTAAGGCGAAGAAGATCAAGATGCTCCAGGATTTTCCAGCCCAGTCACCAGACATGAACATCATTGAGCATATATGGTGTAGGATGAAAGAGGAAGCATGGAAGACGAAACAAAAGAATATTGATGAACTCTGGTAGGCATGCAAGACTGTTTTATTTGCTATTCTTGATGACTTCATCAATAAATTGTATGAATCCTTGCCAAACCGCATGGATGCAGTCCTTCAAGCTCATGGAAGTCATACAAGATATTAAATTTGGATCTCACAGCACCACTACTTAATTTGCTGACATATTTTTGGATTTGTAGTAAAGTTGTTCAATTTCTGTATAGGCGACAAAACTTTTGTCTTGCCAAAATTTGACCTTTCTGTCTTGATTAAATGATAAATCTTTTTTCTGTGAAACTAATTTATTTCAGTGCATTAAACATCATTTGGGAGGGCTTTAGCTTTTCATATGAGCTATTTCTAACACCAATTGATTAATTAAAAGTCAGGTTAATAGCAGGAGTTTCTACAAAATAGAGAAGCTACAAGACTTTTGTCAGGGACTGTATTTCCAGGGGGTTCATATTTTTCTGCAGTATAGTATTGGGGAGCACAGTGGGCACAGTATTGAGGGGGTGGCACAATGGGATGTTGAAAAGGGGGGGAGGTTGATGGAATAGTAGGAAATCAAAATGTCTGTTTGTCAAACTCTGCAGAGATGAATGATGGGCGAATTTTTTTTAGCATGGTGGTCTGGTCTGAAAGGAGAAGATGAGGACAGAGAACATCTAACTCAAAGGAGACATCACTGTATGTTAGAGGTACTATATGTGGCACTGTATTAGGCTACTTTCATATTTGCACATTTGAGTGATTCAGGCTGTTCTCTGCTGGAATTCACCGAATCCAGCACTGGAATGCCCGCTGGCCCCATTAACTATAATAGGGTCCGGCAAAGATCCAGCCACACTCTGACAAAAATGCTGAGACTTGGCAGGACACAAACTGCTGCATGCTGTGGTTTGTGTCCGGCTGATTCCTTGCATTCTTTGCCAGATCAGGTGGCCGGATCATAGTGCCGCAGGTGTGAAAGTAGCCTTATCCTGTATATTTTGTATTGCTGTATGTAATGTAAGGAGGAAATAGGTTAGGTTAAGGATTTGCTATGGGGAGTGGGGGCGGCCCAGGCACATTTTTTTCACAGTGGCCCTCTGCTATCTGTGTCCGCCCCGACTGTTATATAACTTTCACCAAATGCCATGATTTATAAAACTACCCAATTAAAAAGTTATTAGCCTACCATTGCACCAAATCTGTTTCGATATTCAGTTGCTGTAGGTTACAGGAAGCATCATTGTTAGGAAAAAGCAGCGTTAGTGTCACGCGATCTGCTGATGTCAGGACACATCTCACTGCCCTGAGGCATGCTGGGATAGCAGACACATGACAAAACAGGAAGTAGGATTCAAGCATGGGGGATAAGAGAAAACTGTAAATTAGGTAAATCTGAAAAAAAGAAAGTATCCAAGGAGGAGTGGGAGCTCGAGTAAATAAATACACTTTAGAGTTAAAAAATAGTTTAATAGTATATATTGCAACATGATCAGTGCTGTGCGTGAAGGGGGTGATTAACTGGCTTATTTCAATAGTTATGCCAGCTCCTTTTGCTATTGTAATGAGCCCATCACATGCAGCACTGGCCATATGCTGAGAGCAGGAAACTCTCTCCTGTGTTGAATACAAGTCGAAAGAGCTGCCATGACCTGGACCAGCACTGATATCTTAAAATCATGGTACATGTGTAAATCCAAGCATATTAATAAGTGGTATCACTTCTACTTTAAGCATATATAACAGATTTTGAGTTGGACAACCCCTTTAAAATTGGTGCCTACTACAAATTCCAAGAAATGCAATAAGCTAAATGTTTTATCTGGTTTCAGGCTGACATTTAATGGACCTCACATGTATGAAACTGGATAACAATCAGACAGCAAATATTAAATTTCCCATCCATTTTATCTAACTTTAAAAGGAAAATGAACTTCCCAGGCTAAAAATACAAGAAACATATAAACATGGTTAATTTGGAAAGCAACAGATCAAGAAACACTTGGCAAGCAGATAGCTAAAGGTCATCAATGGATAATGAAATAAACTAAAATGGGTAAAAATTATGGGAAATTTATGAAACTGACAATTTATTTCTCTTTATTCTTTTAACTTGTTCAATACTGCTAAAAATTTGTAAATATGTATCATTTTGTAACCATGGTGCACATGTCCACATCACTGACAAACCAATTATAGCTTACCAAAGTGGTACCAAAGAGGAGTTTTGACATATGATGAAGAAATGAAAAAATAATTATGATCAAAATAAACCCCAGCAGAGGAGAACATATAAAATACTAATTTACAGCAGCAGCACAAGATCACTTATACTTTCCTTTTCTGTAATACATAGCAGTGTAAGCACACCACAGGGCGAAGAGCTTCTATACAAGTACCTACATGTCCTGATAGTCAATGGAGAGGCAACTATTAGCTACAATATTTATACTTCAGGACACCAACCTACAAACCTCACACTACATAATTTTATATTTATATATTACTAGCGTATATATCCAGCAATTCCCGATATACATCTATATAAATATTTTCTAAAGCTATTTCATATCCGGAAATGTATTTAATTCTCATTGTTGTCTTTGGCCCAATTATAATATATCCATTTTTTTAATAATTCTTTTTATGTTTTTTATTTAAAAACCTCCATACACATTAGTGTATTTTTGGCCAAACCTATTGTTCTCAATGGTTTTGGTCAACAGTTTAATGTGTATGGGAAGCTTACAAATTTCAGGGGATGATGTCAGGGAAAAAGAAGGATTGGGCAAAATTAATATTTTCAACTGGTCCATTTGGTCTCCTGGGAGATAAACCACTAACATTAAAATACACATACATGTTCGGCCGATCCAAAATGTGTATGCGTATGGGTTTGCTGGGAGGGAGTCAGCAGAGATAGTAGATCATTTGTAGTGTTGATCGCAAATATTCTTATCGCAAATTTTTGAATATCGGCACTTCGAGAATTCGCGAAGATATAGAATATAGTGATATATTCGTTATCGTGAATATTCTAGATTTTTTTTCATCGGTACCCTCACTGCTTCTTGCTTGTGGGCCAATGAGAAGGCTGCAATATCTTTGTCAGAGCTTAGCAACAGCCCTAGCAACCAATAGGAACCTACCCCTTTACTATATAAGAACCTCCCCAGCAGCCATTTTCTGCAGTTCTGAGAGAGAGAGAGAGAGAGAGAGAGAGAGAGAGCAGTGTCATTGCTGTGCTCTGTGCTTTCATCTGGATCCTATTCCTTATCCAATTATATTAGATAGTTAGTTAGCTTATATCTTCTAATATATAAAGCTGTGTTTGTGTGTGTGTATGTCCGCTAAAGGAATCCGCACTGTTGCATTTACAATCACAAAATTTGGCACACAGGTACATCAGGTGTCCGGGAAGGTTTTAGACCAGGTCTCAGCTCTCTAGGATGTACCGTTCCTAGGATATTCCCAAAAAATGCATTAGCTAATAGAAGCCTGGTCACATGACCCTTATCAGCCAATAGAGGCTCACAGGTCCTCCAGTCTCCACATACACAGTTTTACTCCAGGTTTTCATAACAACCCAGCAAATCTTTCACCAGGATAATCGCTATTGAAGTAAAGCCAGTCCTAATAGCACTTAGTACCTTATTTCAGGATGTGCCTTTGTTCCAGCAATAAATATTTGTATCCTCTGAAAATGCAGTTTATTTGGTATTCAAATGAGCCAGTAAGGTGCCCAGAAGGGCGTCACTCTTGCAGGATAGAGCTCAGACACGCCCCCTGCCACAATGTGTCCACCCTCAAAATGACTTTAAACCAGTTAGGCCACGCCTCCTCCCACTCCTGGGCCAAATGGGGTTGAAAAAATGAAGGGAAAAATCAACTTCTGTCAGCAGCAGGGGTGGAAGAGAGGGTGACTTTCTCCCTGCAGCTCACACTCAGACAGCACAGTGCTGCGTTGAGCTGTTCAAAAGGACACGCCCTTGATCCAGTTGGGCCACGCCCCCTTCCACTCCTCAGCCGACTGTGATTGAAAAAATGAAGTTAAAAATCAACTTCTAGGTCCCACTAAGCCACGCCATGATCTGGTTAGGCCACGCCCCTTCCACTTCTTACCTGACAGGGATTGAAAAAATTAAGGTAAAAATCAACTTCTGTCAGCTGCAGAGGTGGGAGGGATGGTAGCTTTTTCCCTGCAGCTCACACTCTGACAGTACAGTGCTGCTGTCTTAGAGTGAGCTGTTCAAAGGGACACGCCCCCGATCCAGTAAAGGCCACTGTTAAGGGGTCAGGCCCCTGTGGAGGTCACTGTCAAGGGGGTGGCATGCTGTGAAAGTCACTGTGAAAGGGGAAGGCTGCTGTAAAGGTCAAAGTTAAGGGGGTGGGCTGCTGTGGAGGTCCAATTTTAAGGGACGGGCACTGTGGGGGGCTCAGTGTTAAGGGGTGGGGGGCTGTGGAGGTCACTGTTTTGGGGACGGGGTGCTGTAGATGTCACTGTTATAGTAGATAGTGTTGAAATCTTTTAACGACACACACAAACATTAAATGAAATAGATTAAATATACCCGAGCGATACCAGGTCCTTCAGCTAGTCTATAATACAGATAGTTAGTGGGAGATAGTCAGTGTAGATTAGATAGTGATATAGTGTAGCTGATAGGTTCCAGTGCAGGGTGTTAGGTAGTGTGATAGGAATTACTGTTTCTCTTCTGTCCATACCTATATGCTACAGACATAGTGCTGTGTTGTCTCAACAATAGCTAGTGCACCAATCAGTAATATCTACTCAGACCTGATAAAATGTGAATTTGCATGTATTGCGCCAAAAATATGCGCATCATTAGTGCCGATTTGCGCAATCGCAAAAATAATGACGAGATCACAAATTCTAGAATTCGCTAATTTATTGCCAACAGCTATTGAATGTATATGGCCACCTTCATAAGTTGGTCATGCCTACAGACTTTGCAAAACCTGCTACTGTCCAAGGTGCCCATTTATGGAGGGAACATCTTTACACCTGTTTTGGAAGTACCGCTTAGCATAGAATCTGTTGGATCTTAGATATTTCAGTCTGCCTCTCATCTCCCTATACAGTGGGATGCGAAAGTTTGGGCAACCTTGTTAATCGTCATGATTTTCCTGTATAAATCGTTGGTTGTTACGATAAAAAATGTCAGTTAAATATATCATATAGGAGACACACAGTGATATTTGAGAAGTGAAATTAAGTTTATTGGATTTACAGAAAGTGTGCTATAATTGTTTAAACAAAATTAGGCAGGTGCATAAATTTGGGCACCACAAAAAAGAAATTAAATCAATATTTAGTAGATCCTCCTTTTGCAGAAATTACAGCCTCTAAACGCTTTCTGTAGGTTCCAATGAGAGTCTGGATTCTGGTTGAAGGTATTTTGGACCATTCCTTTTTACAAAACATCTTTAGTTCATTCAGGTTTGATGGCTTCCGAGCATGGACAGCTCTCTTTAAGTCACACCATAGATTTTCAATTATATTCAGGTCTGGGGACTGAGATGGCCATTCCAGAACGTTGTACTTGTTCCTCTGCATAAATGCCTTAGTGGATTTTGAGCAGTGTTTAGGGTCGTTGTCTTGTTGAAAGATCCAGCCCCGGCGCAGCTTCAGCTTTGTCGCTGATTCCTGGACATTGGTCTCCAGAATCTGCTGATACTGAGTGGAATCCATGCGTCCCTCAACTTTGACAAGATTCCCAGTCCCTGCACTAGCCACACAGCCCCACAACATGATGGAACCACCACCATATATTACTGTAGGTAGCAGGTGTTTTTCTTGGAATGCTGTGTTCTTTTCCCTCCATGCATAACACCCCTTGTTATGGCCAAATAACTAAATTTTAGTTTCATCAGTCCACAGCACCTTATTCCAAAATGAAGCTGGCTTGTCCAAATGTGCTTTAGCCCACCTCAAGCGGCACTTTTTGTGCTGTGGGCGGAGAAAAGGCTTCCTCTGCTTCACTCTTGCATACAGCATCTCCTTGTGTAAAGTGCGCCGAATGGTTGAACGATACACAGTGACTCCATCTGCAGCAAGATGATGTTGTAGGTCTTTGGTGCTGGTCTGTGGGTTGACTCTGACTGTTCTCACCATTCGTCGCTTCTGTCTATCCGAGATTTTTCTTGGTCTGCCACTTTGAGCCTTAACTAGAACTGAGCCTGTGGTCTTCCATTTCCTCAATATGTTCCTAACTGTGTAAACAGACAGCTGAAATCTCTGAGACCGCTTTCTGTATCCTTCCCCTAAACCATGATGGGGAACAATCTTTGTCATCAGGTCATTTGAGAGTTGTTTTGAGACCCCCATGTTGCTACTCTCCAGAGAAAATTAAAAGAGGAGGGAAAGTTACAATTGACCCCCTCAAATACTCTTTCTCATAATTGGATTCACCTGTGTATGTAGGTCAGGGGTCACTGAGTTTACCAAGCCAATTTGAGTTCCAATAATTAGTTCTTAAGGTTTTGGAATCAATAAAATGACAACAGTGCCCAAATTTATGCACCTGCCTAATTTTGTTTAAACAATTATAGCACACTTTCTGTAAATCCAATAAACTGCATTTCACTTCTCAAATATCACTGTGTGTGTCTCCTGTATGATATATTTAACTGACATTTTTTATCCTAACAACCAACGATTTATACAGGAAAATCATGACGATTAACAAGGTTGCCCAAACTTTCGCATCCCACTGTATGTGCTGTTCAAAATACAAACTATTTGTTGACCACAGCAACTAATCACAGCACAGATTTTTTTTTTACTCATATCAACCAATGACAGCAGTTTTTATTTTATGACAGCCTGAAGCCATTATGGCATGATGGGAGATGTAGTTTTGCAACAACTGGAGAGCCACAGGTTGGTAAACATAGGTCTCACGCTCTATATTATAAGTAGTGGTGTAGTAAAACGGAAGCTGTCCTGTGATTGGTTGCTATGGGCAAAAAACTGTGTCTTTTAGACAGCACATACTGGCGGATTACCACTCTGAGTCACTAAGGGCTTGGGGGATAATTTATCAAACTGGTTTAAAGTAGTACTGGCTTAGTTGGCCATAGCAACCAATCAGATTCCACCTTTCATTTTCCAAAGGAGCTGTGATTAATGAAAGGTGGAATCTGATTGGTTGCTATGGGCAACAAAGCAAGTTCTACTTTAGACCAGTTTGATAAATCTCATCCTTCTTTTCTGACAATAAGCAGAGAGAGATTGAGAAGTGCTGAAGAAAAATAAAAGGTTGTGCTGTGATTGGTTGCTATGGGCAAAAATGAAAGCTTTTTAGATAGCACATGTAGGGAGATAAGAGGCAGACTAAAATGCAGGGGAGGTGAGAAGGAGTGCCTTAGCAGTTTGTTATATTAGTATATTGATTTTAATGCACACTGCATCAAAAACACACTATTTTATTTATCCTTCCAGTACCCGGCTGGATTTGCCAAGCTCCAATATTTTAAGTTGGATCATGAAAAATATATGCACAAAATTTGTTGAGATCCATCAAGGCACATAGGAGCCTATGAAGAACAATATATATATGTATATATATATATATATATATATATATATATATATATATAGATGGTATGGTATCTCCATAATGAGGTAGAGTGTTTTCATAGTATTCTACTGAGATTCACATTTGATTCAGTCAAGTGAAGCCATCTTAACAAACAACAATAAACCCTTCAACATACCTTTTCGTTTGACTTGTATTAAAAGGCACCTTTCACTTCAGTAATCTATAGCTAAATATACATTTTTTTCTGAAACTTTAACCAAAACGATAAGATATAGGAGATACTTTACTTCCATTTATTTTATGTAAATTG
Organism: Bufo gargarizans; assembly: GCF_014858855.1. Lineage (NCBI taxonomy): Eukaryota > Metazoa > Chordata > Amphibia > Anura > Bufonidae > Bufo > Bufo gargarizans. Next base: position 613,115,692 of record NC_058080.1, on the reverse strand, counting down.
ACTAACTATGGATCCTAGGAGCTCACTTCAGCTATCTGATGCAATATAATGCTGGCTGAACTCTCAAGCAATTTCAGTCTGGTTTTTGAACTCATTCAAGAAGAATACACCTACAGTTACTAACCGATAGCATCAGTAATTTAATTTATCTAAAATATTGGTATAATTGGTTAATGTTTACTTTAGTGACTGTCAAATAGCCTGTATGTACTGCCCTCCCATCGTATTTTCCTCTGGTATATTACTGAAATTCCAGAGGGAAACTCATGATGAAACTAGTCCCATATTTTACAATAGGAGCCGTTTTGTGTCCAGTGGCATGAATTTGATTTGGCTGCTTCTCCGAATTTAACAAAGAAATTTGATTAATTACAAATTACTTTATCACGTAGCGCCTTCCATTGTATGTAGCGGGCGCAATGACGGGTAATGGTGATCACGCCCGCCCCCTCCTCCCAGTCATCGAACCCCTCAGATGCTGCGTTCATCGCTGAGCCTGGCATCTAACATTAAGATTGAGGCATTTCAGGGGTTAATCAGTGGTAAGAAAAAAATATATATATACTCACCTCATCCATTTGCTAACGGAGAGGTCGCGGCCATCTTAATTGGAGAAACTATGCAAAATCTCACGCCCTGACATGATGACCCTGGCCGGGTGTGGTGATGTCATCATTATTTTCCACACTTTCTTCACTCAAGATGGCCACAACTGCCACTTCACAAGAAAATGGATGAGATGAGTCTTTTGTTGTTTTTTTAACACAATTTCAAGAAAAATTGATTCGTTACCACAAAGCGCTTCATTGAGAATCAAATTTTTCCTGAAATTCAGATTAAAGTCAATTATTTTCATTTTGATTCGCTCAACACTAGTTATAGACACCAGTTCAGTGACTTTGTCATTAGTCTATCTTAGGCATAAAATACATGACACAATTGATACATGTGAACCAAGCCTAAGTAGGTGACCTGTCAGCTATTGACCTGATAGCTATTGTGAAAAACTAAAAGATTGTTATTGCATGTCCTGCCTAGTGACAGTTACTTGCAGTAGCCCCCAAAAGCTATAAAAATGAACAATTGAATGATATTTTTAAAGTGGAGTATTATAACCCCAAAGAGTCACATTACAAACCACTCAAAAATGTTTTTTTTATTTTTTTATTATAGATTTTGAATCTTTGGGGTAGATTTATACAATAACAATCTCAGAAGCCAGACTGAGGTTTGTGCCTCAGTTCGGCTTCTGATTTTGAAACATTATTTTATGAGCAGAACCGAACTGTAACGTGACATTACAGGCACAAGACTAAGCAAGTCTTGCATTACTTGTGGTGACTCTAGCAAGAAGAACAAGGCCTCAGTAGAGCCAACATTTTATTGCAGTATGGAGCGCATATTCTAAACAAAGTTTTCAAATGAACCGGGATCAGATAGAGTAGTCGGAACCCGATTCCTATCAATTGCCTGCATATTCGACCTGTTTCAGTGGTCTTTAGTATTGAATTGATTTAAATTGAGAAATTAAAGGGGTTAACCCGTTTATGGATCATTTTACAAATGTGCTAACATCAGCATTATAGTCAACTTACTAACAGGCTGTAAGAAGAGCATTTCTGCTGCTGTACCCTTCACTGCAGTGCGGCCCCTTGTCCTGAAAGTCAGCTCCTGCATAACATAATAATATTTCCCTCAACATGGCCACTGATGGAGGGGAACCTGACTAGACCTGTCCAGAAGCAGCCTCCATAAAATATTACTGAGCATGGCTTGAGTAACTAGTGGATGAGCAGTGCCATGCACAATGTTACTAGATGGAGGCTGCTGATGGATGGGTCTAGTCATGTTCCTTTCTATCAGCAGCCATACTGGGGAGGGATAGTTATTTTTAGGCTTGTTTTACATTGTCATTATTAGTTCCAGCAGAGAACAGTCTGCTGGAGAACTCTGGATGCAGCATTGCTGGATGTAACCGGAATGTCTGCCAGCCTAATTGACTATAATGGGATCTAGTGGATAGCCCACCGAGACACAGAAAATTTGCTGGGATTGAGTCATACAAAAAACACTGCATGCACATGAGCTGCTGTGCATGTGTTCCTATGTGCACTCCCACAGTCCAGGCAACTACACAGGCTGGCACTCAATATAATAAATGTATAATGCAATGAAAAAATGAATCAAGCCAGTAAAGGAGGCAACATTGATAATCACAATACATTGGTACAGGTAAGTGTCTACATAATAAATGCCATTTACTGAGGTGAGACAATCTCTTTAAGCATTATTATTATTGCTAATCTTTTTTTTTTTTTTGCTAAATGAAAACAAGTCTGTCAATTAACTCCATTAATTTCTATGGGAATATAAATGCCAAAATATTTCATCCACATGAATACTAGACAATAGGAATGAACAGTTCTACAGAAAAGATCTGTCCCTGCATCCAGACTGTACAATAAGATAAACAATTTATAAAAGTAAGATCTTAACAAACTCACTGGAGAAAACGATCCATAATGAGTCCATTAGTCATGAAGTGGACACAGACAGCTTGGGACATCCCTTGCTATGCTAGTTCGAATGTGAGGTGCTCATCATATAACTTCTTTCTAGCAAGTCCTTCAATGGCGTAGCAGTTCCTCTGGTGGATTGTAATGTATACTGTAGTCATTTTCAATCTAGTCAGCAGAAGAGAGCTTGGTTTCCTTTTTAGCTAGAGATAGGCCCCTTTGTCTACAGGACTTGTGTTACAACTGTCCTGATCAATCACAGAGCCAATTTCCCTCTACTTTTGACAACCTACCATCTCTTGTCTAGATATTTTTAAGAAAAGTAATTTAACAGACTACACGTAAGCCACAACCAAATTTAGAACAGTCTTTTTATTACATTATGTAATAAAGATTTTTTTTTTTCATTTTTGTACAACATACATTAATTTGTGTATCAGATGTTAAGGGATATGAAGATGAAGAAATAATTTGGTGACATCACAATATCTTACAACAATACACAATTAGGAGTCTGAATTTGTTCAATTTCTCTGTGTATAGCAAGGGTGGATAGCAAAGGCACACATAGGTTTATGTAAAACAAGATAAAATCTTAATAAAAATAAATCCAATGGTAGAAGGAAAAAATAGACACTTGTGTAAAAAAAAACTATGTTCAAATGTTTCCATCAGTGTAAACTTTTGGGAAAAATTTGTATATTCCTTAATTTTTTGGTAAATACCAATGCCATTTAAATTTTTTCGTGACTATATAAATTTACATGTAAATTCATTAGCATACTTTTAATGTTATCTATAAGGTCCTTTTAAAATGTGACCTAGTTTAGTCATACAATAGGCGTGGCCAGTCGTCTAGGCATTTAAAGTTTTTGTAAAAGTTTTTGTTTACAATTCAAATAAATGTTAATCTTTAATTTTGTCATATACCAGCTTAAAAGATTATTTAGTAGTGGGGAGATGGAGGGGACGAAGAGCAAGCAACCCGATAGCTCGCCTGGTGGATTTTACAGCTTTTTGCTGCTTGCAATGTACTGTAAAACATAGAACTCCAGAAGCCAAACCATTTTGTTAAAAAATAATACAAAAAACGTTAAAAAAAATTGTATGTTCATAAAATTATGTATGCTTATGGTTTTACTTGCTGGCCTTATTCTTGATTCTATAAAAGAGCAGCGTACTGTCACATTTGCTTTTCCTACTACATATATTTCTGGATGCAAACAATCTTCAATCCATGTATGAAGCCTAACCTACCTTATACAGTATACACATACAGTAATATCACATTCCGATTCTCCAGTCATAAAGATACCATAATGTTATCCATGTATTACAGTAATTGCTACCTTTTTCTACATCATCACATTAATCTAGCTTTTTCTTGCTCCTTATTTCTTTCCTAATGCTTTGTAGCATGCATAAAGATGACCCCCCACCACCACCACTACACTAGGGCAGCTGGGTAAACAAATTGCCTAGGAACAGAAATATATCTCTGGCACATTGAGGATTGTCAATTAAATGTTCCAGTAGTTAAACAGGAATAAATACAAGTATAGTGAGTGTAACATGCTGAAGATTATGTAAACAGAGCCATAACAGCCTGATGGACATTAAAGGAACTTCAGGAAACAGAACGTACACATTAATCCAGATAAGGAAAATGGAATGATATGCAACCACCCTTGTTATACACAATGTTCTAAACCATCTTGATTTTCTAAAAATCACACCCTAATGGGACTTAAAGTAACTCTTTCCAGTCAATGAAAAATAAAATCTGAAAAAAACTGGTATAAAAGCCAACACAAAAGCATTATCTCAGGTAAAAAAAAAGGAAAAATACAAGGTCTCTAAAGTATGATGATGTTAAAGGATCTTAATATACCCAGACACTAATCAAAGGGCGGAAAAAATCACCAAAAGGGATTTTTTTTTCCAAGTAATTTCCTTCAGGATTTCCCTATTCTAGCAGTATTCGATTATAGCAGGAGCCAGCCCGCATTAAACTATTTAACTTCATTTCAGACTGTACATTTATACTGTGAGTGTGGTTAGGACGGTTCTTAACGGAAGGCAGCTAGTCGCATTCCGCATTACATCCAGTGTGCACACTAGACATGAAGACACTACATTAGTTGATGCATTATATCACCATACTGAAATGATATGATAGTGTAGAAGGGAGAAGATTTAGAAAGGAAGATGCCACCCACAATAGTGGACATGCTGTCAGCATGATACAAGGGTGGACTGAGGACAAAATTGGCACATCCAGAATGATCACATGAATTACCAGCTGCAGTTTTCTTTTAGGGATGATGGAGTTTTGTATTACCTCTACATTCTTCTCCAAATTACCATGGTATAACCTCCAACATACCCAGCAACTACTACAAGCACTGGTCAGGAAAAGGGGGGTATGGGTAAATAAATATCTGTAACTGTCAGGAGAAGGATTGGGAACTACAACTCACAAGTACACAGAACTCGGGGTGTAAGGCACAAATTTACATGTGGAAGAGAAGGTTATTCACAGATAGAGTCTTCTCATAAACAACCTGTGAGATCAGTCTTTGAATGGTTTAAAAGCTGGCAGATTACTCATACTTCACACCATTGGTGGATTTCAGTTGTTGACTTACATGCAACATGAAATAGGATGGCACACCACAAAATAGTGCCTTCACAAAAAATAGTCACTACTGACAAGGCAATGTTGACAGCAATGGTATATGCAAAGGAGTGCATAATAAGTCACAAAGAGGATTTTACAGATCCTACTTGAAGTAAAATTAAAATTAGATTCTGGCTTGTGAAAAAAAAAAATCAAAGGCCCAGCCAGTGATTTATTCCAACAAATCAATATGCCCCTTTTAATCCTGTCCGGTCTAGATGGTTCTGTAACATACTCTTAAACAGTAAGTCACAAACCCCTTCCTGGATGTGAAAGAGTTAGATTTTTGAAAAATGGTGATGAAAAAGAAGGAATGGAAATTGAGAGTAAAACATAATCCAAACACAAATTTTAGAATGCCAGCTCAAAATTATTTTCCTCTGACAGTTTATTGGAAAAAATAATAATAAAATAACTCAACTACTCCAGTTAGCAGTGTCATGTTAAATAAGAATCATAAGTTCGTTGTCATTTATTTCTTTATTTTTGTCCACAAAGCTGCTCAGAAGGTGATTTGCAGGACAGTCATTTCCTTAGGAAAGACAAAATGAACAATAAATAATTGAAGTTACTATTGTTAACTGGTCACATGTTATTCATTAAAGAAGAGTAGCAGAGATCGAGAATAGCTGTGCCCAATTTTTCGTCCATCTGCTAATCAAGTGGCTGTAACACTGATGGGCATTTCACAGTATCTGCTTGTAGTAAACGTCCGCCATTATTAAGTATGCGTTAGATCATCTGAAGTCATGCGTCTAGTTCTCCTTCTTGTTGTCTGTTACTCTTCTACCCTCCACCTTGGAGTCCAGGAGGAATTTCAGGAAGTAACGTTCAACATTCAACTTTGTGCTTTTGGCTCATGAGATGTGATGTTCTGGGATAATGTCATTAACAGTGAAAACTGTTTAGATTGTGTGCAAGTCCTGCAGTTGCAAACATAAACCATACATCACATAATTTCATAAGAAAATATCTCACTTTCCTTTCCAAAGAGTCCTTAGCTTAACAATAGCCTTCTTGGAAATTGAAGTTTATTGATGAAGTTGCAGTACACTGGCTCAAAATGGCAAATTCTTTTCAGCTGGTATTCTGCTCCAATTATGTACATGCATCATTGGGCATAAGAGATGATGAAAATGAAGGTTTGGGTGGTACATCTGGCTTTAAAGAGGGAGTACGTTTCACCCCTGACCTGGGCAGTGAGTTATAGGCATTGATACTAGGTTGCCTAGTAAGAGTCACTGTCTGCCCTTGAGCAGCATTGAAATGTATAGAGTCTACTCTTTGAGGAGCAGGAGGAGGATTATCCCCTCTACCAAAACTCTGATGTCTGGAGAGATGAGAAGAGTTTGATGAATTAGTATTGTTTCTTTTGAGGGTTGATGACTGATGAGTTCTTGTGAGTGAGTTTGTAGGGTAGTTTCTCTTGTATTCCACACTGTATGCTGAAGCATGCATGTCAATGCGCTTGCCCATTCCATTCTGTGACATTGAAGAACTTGGAGGACCTAAAGAAGCCTCTCTTTGTGGCACCTTTGGAGGTATGCTATCTAAACTGTCCACCAAGTTGACACCATGATTAGGACTTTTACTAGCAAGATGTTCTTTAATTGTTTTGTACTCCAGAGTGGAGTTCTGGTTTTCAATAGAAATTTGTGCCACCTCTGTTAGTTTTGGCTGATCTACATAATCATGTTGGTAACCTTGCTGTGTTATTGGCAGTACTACTACACTTGGAATGTGGCTCGGGGATGCACGAAGAGGCAAATCAGTGGGTATAACTGGTGACGGCATAGGTGGTATGTCTTTTGTACAGGCATTGATAATGTTTTGGTTTCTTTCCCAGTCTCTGCTACCCCTGCTAGGCTTTCTCTTCTGTTGTAAAGTTGGTGTGGACTCAGGAGTTGGTAATGCTGCCAAATCAAGGTGATGTTGTTCAGCTTTAATTAACATCTTAGCGGTTGTACTTGGTGTGGCAAGTTTTCCATTATGCATTAATGGTGTAAGAATAGCCTCTGGCTTAGGCTCCTTGCCCTGACCATCACCGAAGAGCCCACTTAACTTGCTAACACTTGCCATTGATCCTCGACGTGAATGACTCAGGTCTTTGTCCTTCCTCTGGACTACATCCACATCTCTTCTACGATGGTCACAGATACAGTACACAATAATTCCAGAGAAGACAGCACCCATGACAAAAGCTAGAATTACAGCAATGGCCAAGAGTGTGACAGGAACAAGTTGATCATGACCTTTTAGATAACTTTCACGAATAATTCCTGCAATAAATAGAAAAAAAGAGTATGTTAATAAAATATACCTGTGATATTGACCACTTTTATTTTGTTCTGCAAAGTGCTTATAGCTAATTAATATATATTTTACTTATTTGCAATCTAAATAAAAAAATATGAACATGTGAATATGTTTTTCCTCTTACAATATCTACCTATGTAATGTAATAAACATATATATTGGGGGTCAGCAATGGTGAGGACCAAATTCAATTCACATTTCTAATCATGTAAAATGCACTGCAACTACACATATGTTGGCCAATCATCTACACAGCAGAGAAAATTAATGTGTCATATTGTCATGTTTCATTAACTAAAGAAAAAATAACATATACTATTCCAAGTGCCATAACAGTGACCTGGGGAGAATTTCATGTACCAAATGTAATCCTGACAGCATTGTAATTTATGTAATGAATTATGTACAGTATACAAATTGTCATACATTGTCAAAATAATCATTTATGTCAGAATTACTGCAGAGTTTATAGTGGGCTATAGGTAATTGGATTATTTTGTGCATGAATAAACATAACACTAATAATAATAAATAGCTATATTGTGATTGTATATAAGTAATATAAATGCACTATATATCACTATATATAAACTATAAAGCCGACTACCAGATGCTATTGCTTCTAAAACTAATGAAACATAGATTAAATTATTATAGATTATGATGATTTCTAAGCAACATTTGAGACCATATTTAGGCCAAATACTTTTCACTTTAAATATCATTATGTTTTGATGGGTAAACATCTCATTGGTGATTATGAAATAACTTTGTCATCTATAATAATGAGAGACTGTGACCGGAAACATTATGATGCTATAGATTGATGGATCACTTGAAATTTCGCTCATAAAAATATGGAAATACCCTTACAATCTATAGTGTTCTATTTAGTGGACTATGATGCACAGAAAAATTGTTGTACTGCACTGTCATGCCGTAATTTTGGGGTAAGGGTGTTGGCAAATAATTTATGGTATTTCTATGGTAAATTGTGCATATGGCCTGCACAGTAGCCAGACTCGACAGAATAGAAGTATAGGATATATACATATAACAAGATTTTTTTTTTTTTTTAATTACAAACTCATACAAATGGAATTTAATCATGAAAACATGATTGCGTACTGGGAGTAAGAAAAATATGAAGAAGAAAAAATATTTGCAGTAATTTGATCATTCTAAAGTGATTTGTTTCCCTGAGTGATTATTTTGTCTATTATTGTGTGACATAAATTTGATTATATAGTTTTTCATTCAAAAGGTGCCCATACACTTTCAATAGCTGACGGATGCTCATTCAGCCGACAGATGCCCAGATTGGTTGAGCTTGTATGTGTTTTAAATGGGCGAGGAGAGAAGAAAGACCCTACCAGACACCTCTGGCGGTGACTTATCTTCTGGGAGAACAAAAGGATTGGATGAAAAAAATTCTATTTTCCTGATCCTCCTCTCCCTCAAACATCATGTATCTGAGAAGAGTTGGGAGCTCCCCATACACATTAGATTGTTGGCGGTCCTGTCAAAAATGGCGAGTTCGGCCAACAATATGCTGTTTCTGAGGCCCTAAAGGCATGATTTATACAAAATGATAATTGGATGTCCTGACAACTTGGTAGACTATTGGTCTGGGTAAAGGCATATTATGCTAGATTGATAAAAGGAAAAGGTTTGCCTTCTGATCGCTGTTTGCAATCAAGGTGGACAGAATGACACATTTTCTTCACTACCTAGAGAATGCTCAGATCTAATGGATCCAATCATTATGATTACATGTAGCCATGATCTATACCATCCTACATTCTCATCAGGATTCTCATCCACAAAAAGCCATTTAAGTAAAAAAAAAAAAAAGCAACAATATTTTCAAAGAAGGAGGCAATAATGTGCTCAATCTCCTAGAAATTTTTCTGATACTTCTTCTTTTTCTTTTTTTTGGTTGTTCTTGATTGAGGTCAATGAGGGTCGTAATAGAAGTACAATAAAAATCTGACTTCTGGAATGTGTTAAGTGGCTCTTATGGTTTAAAATGATGTGTTATATTGCTTTTCTAATAAAAAAAAGTTACAGAATATACAGGTTGAAAACTGAAACAGAACACCATAGTTAAATAAATAAAAAATATCCATAAAGCACTGTGGAATATGCTGGAGCTATGTAATAAATAATGCGTAGGAGTATTTTAAATTAAAGGGGTTGTCCTATCTTATAGGACATGGCACAAATGTCAGATAGGTGTGGGTCCAACGAACCTAGGTGTACACAAACCTATCTCTAGAATGGGACCGCCAAAGTAAACAGGGGCTCACTTCACAAGCACTCTCCATTGACTTCTATAGGAGCTCCAAAAACAGCAAGAACCAGCTCTGCTATTTCCAGAACTCCCATGAAGAGGAAATTCAGAGGTGGCCGTCTTGCATGATGTGCACACCATTCACTTCTATGCTACCAATGTGTGAGATGGGCCAACCCCTTTAAATATATTTGATCTTTGTAATGAATTGTTATATAAATTATTAATGATGAACGTTAATGATCCTTTTATGAATTTGCATTTACTACACATCTATCTACAAGACATTAAATTTGGTAAAATATATAAATAGTGAGTAGTGTCCTGTAACTTAGGTGAGATGATTTAGGTTAATAGTTATAGTAAAAACTGCAAATAAACCTAAAGTACAAGTTTAGCCAATAAAATAAACTACTTATGCCATTCACAAACATTTTTTAATTATTCAGTTCAAATAAGTTACCTTATATGAAACTCATGCTAATTCACCATAAGTTATAGACAATTGTTATAGGTTCTATAAAGATCTTTATTGGTGTTCTCAAATGGACCCAGTCCACAATGTACAAGTAAATATACTCTGTGAACAAAGCCTTATCTTGACTATTGACTTTTTCTATTTATTTGTGAATGATATTAGTAGCAGTTTTATATGAACCACTTGTATTTTAGGTTTACAAAATCTACAATATAATCCTGTATAAAAGATAGAAAATCATAAAAACTAAAATGAAACATTTACAGTAAAATAACAAAATGGTTTGCAGTACCCACCTAATATTTCTGTGTTAGCGTTATTTGTGTGTACGGTCCCCCTTTTCTCTATGGAAAGTAGTAATGGAACAATGGAGCCACAAGAGTCTACAAGTCATATCCTGTAGACTTCTTTCACATTTGCGGTTAGATGCAAAAAAGCTGCATTTTTAAAAGAAACTGTTCGCGTGGACGTTATAAAGAAAAAGGTCTCAGTGCCAGTTGAAAAGAACGCTTAGGACGGTCCGACGTACCAGTGGATTATAGGAGCGAGTGCCTTTAATGGACTAATCAGATTTAATTAGGTGCATTTAGGTTAAAAAGTTTAGCTTTCAAAAAAGACAGTTATAAGGATAGAAAAAATAGGAATAGAAGATATGGAAAAGTTGGTGAAACTAGGAGCGGTTTAAACTTGCACTTTTATTCACGTGCAGGAGCCCAATGTTTTGAAACAGAAAACGAACACACCCAAATACACCTGGAATATTATTATTTATTTTGCATTTTTAATTTTCTTAATTTTTTATTATAGATATATAAAAAAAGAAAACAAAAAGTATTTCCTTGTGATTTGGGATAACATCTGTGTACAGTTGGGTGTGACTTAAAATGTTTGAATTTTAAAGTAATCCTGAGAGGCATGTTCATATGTGAAATACATAAATAAGTCATAAGAAACCTGCCAATTTTGTAAGAAACCTGCCAAGACTTTATATATTTTTTTTTTCTGCCAAAAAACAATATCAGTTGATTCAAGGAATTCATTTACCGAAGAATACAAAAACAAGATCATCTATGACAAAACATCCTGACTGACCAGATGAGATAAAAAAGGAGCGTAAGCTCGGCTCTAATTCTATCGCAGCATGTTACATCAGTCACTGCTGCTGTTATTTTGTACAATCTTAAGTGAAGAGCACAACCCGTGAGAAAATGAAAAAAAAAAAAGCTGATCAAATCTTATAAAACCATTTGACAATAGAGTTTAGCAATATTCCATACCGGAACGTATCTTTTAGGGGGTGCAGAGGTTGAAGTCACCAATGCCCTGGAACTTAAAAAGGGTTGAAAAAAGGTTTTTCTTCCTAATATTAGGAGACCAGTACTGTAAGTGATGTGTTATTATTGGTGTGCCCTAGAACATCAAGTAATACCTTGAATGTAATGTAAAATAATGTAAGTAGCATGTGAATGCAGCTCTTTACCTACGCTGATGAGCAGGCAGCTATTGGGAAAGAACAGTCCCTTTCCAATAATTGCCGCTCAGTCAAGCAGTGTAAGGCTACTTTCACACTAGCGTTCGTCGGTCCGCTCGTGAGTTCCGTTTGAAGGGGCTCACGAGCGGACCCGAACGCAGCCGTCCAGCCCTGATGCAGTCTGAATGGAGCGGATCCGCTCAGACTGCATCAGTCTGGCGGCGTTCAGCCTCCGCTCCGCTCGCCTCCGCACGGACAGGCGGACAGCTGAACGCTGCTTGCAGCGTTCGGGTGTCCGCCTGGCCGTGCGGAGGCGTGCGGATCCGTGCGGATCCGTCCAGACTTACAATGTAAGTCAATGGGGACGGATCCGTTTGAAGATGCCACAATATGGCTCAATCTTCAGGCGGATCCGTCCCCCATTGACTTTACATTGAAAGTCTGGACGGATCCGTACGAGGCTATTTTCACACTTAGGCTGCTATATGCTAAAATAATGCAGACGGATCCGTACTGAACGGAGCCTCCGTCTGCATTATTATGATCGGATCCGTTCAGAACGGATCCGATCGAACGCTAGTGTGAAAGTAGCCTTAATCAACCTTTATTGTTCACCCTGATTTGTTTTGAGTATTAAAACCTACTGCTAACCCCAGTAAGATGGGCATGACATCTGTATGATTCCTATAAAACATTGCTTCAAACTTTAATTCAAACAATAGCCTTATATAACTGAGTTCATAAAATAAAGTCTGAGCGCTCTTAGCAATTTGTAAGACACCCCCTAATCTTATCCTTCAAGGGGGTATCAGAATGTATTCTATTGATCATGCCCGTTATACTGTACATGATTGATGTGTCAGTCACTACCCAGCATAGATATGATAAATAGAGATTTGTGTGAAGCTACGCAAGTGGCCAGTGGCCTCCCGGAGGTCGACAAAAGCCCTTTTGTGTCTAGTATACATTCATATACAAATACACATTCCATTCATTGAAATAGGTTGAATCCCTATGTCACAAGTACCATTTCAACATAGGGCTTCTTTTTAAAGATTCAAATTAGCTACAGTGATTTCTTTTTAGACCTGGCAGTGCTATGACACTGAAAGACAAGACGCGCATTTGTCTGTGACTGCGGCTACATCATTATTGGAACTGTGTGACTGGAGTAGCCACTCTGCACAATGCTAATCATCTTGGGAAAAGAATATTGAATGTCGATCTACTGACAGGTAAGGTTGGTCACAGACATGTAGTAATTGTCAGGTGAAAACGTTACCAAAAAGGGAATTTAGTAAGCATGTTTTCCTATGCGGACCGAGTTAATGTGGGAAACTGCACAGTAAAAAGTATAGAACACCAATATAAGAGCACTGGCCCTAAAGTAATGGCAAACCAGATAACCCCTAAAAATACACTACACAGCTACTAATAGTAGAAAACAAGTTTATTGTACAATTACTAAATATAATAAAATACATGTATATGTGGCTATACAGACACAGGACAAAAAACAAGGACTACATAAACTTTGTCAATAAATAATTGCAGATAATACCAAACACTCACAGTCTACCTGCAAGAGAGAATCTCACTATACAGGTATATAAAGTGCACAGTGCATAAGGGAGAGAGTAACCAAGGTACAATCAACTGCTATTTGTATACAGACCAGTGTAGTCCAGGCACAGACACGCGTTTCGCTGTCGCTTCCTCAAGGGGTACCTTGGTTACTCTCTCCCTTATGCACTGTGCACTTTATATACCTGTATAGTGAGATTCTATCTTGCAGGTAGGCTGGGAGTGTTTGGGATTAGCTGCAATTATTTATTCACAAAGTTTATTTACCCAAATTTACATGTATTTTATTATATTTGGTAATTGTACAATAAACTTGTTTTATACTATTAGTAGCTGTGTGGTGTATTTTTAGAGGTTATCTACAGTAAAAAATTTAACAACAAATTGTAATGTCCAACTTTTTCCCCAAAGAACATCTCGCAATGATATGTAAAAGTCAAGGTTGTGAAGCCAATAAAATACAAATAAAGTAAATAATATCCCTCTCTCACATACATATAGCCCACTCTAACCACCACCCAAATCTAAATAACCAAAGCCTATTTAAAGGGGATGTGTACTTAAAAACTGACCTATTGTTTAAATCATGTTTTTATGTCAAACATATTTTTAGATATATTCTTTTTCCATGCCACTATATATATATCTTAAAAATGTATACAATACAGAAATATTTTGCACTGGCCACTTTGCCTCATAATTAACATGTAGTTTTTCAGTAGCCATTGCATTATCATCACAGGAGGGACTAACAATGACACAGATAACACAGGATCCAGCATTCACAAAAGGTGTTATCACAGCTTATCTACTCCCCCCTAAACTCTGCATAGGTCACAGAGCATGCCTAGAAAACTCTACCATAGAAGTCAATGAGGTCAGCTCCAAACTATTGTTGCCCATGTGGCTGCTCTCAAAGAACAGGGAGTCTTGACGCATTTTAAGTCTACTAGCTTAAAAAATATAAATCACATTGTTTACCAGTAGTAAAAGAAAAATAAATAAATGACTAAATTGCATGAAAACAGTTCTGTGTCGCAAAAAAATGATGTAAAAATTATTTTGGTAGACCAATAAAGACCACTTGATTCCATTAGACCTTTTCCTGTAAGCATCTTGCATGACCTGGTGAATAGAGATGGTCTTGCAGTTCGCCGGGCGGTCATTTCGCGGCAAACTTTGCATATTCGCGATTCACCGAACATGCGAACATATGGAGATATTTGCACCCGCCATATTTTTTTACATTGTAAAGCACTTTGACCCATGACACATCCATCAGGTGGTACAGGACAGCCAATTGAGACGTTTCAGCACATGGACATACCCCCTACCTTATAAATAAACCTGATCTGGCCGCCATTTTACATTCAGTGTTTTGCCAGTGTAGGGAGAGGTTGCTGTGTGGAGCAGGGACAGGCTGTTAGGGACACCAAACGCTAGCTAATAGGGCCACTGTGCTATTGATAGGTGTGATACACAGAGGTATGCGATATACTTATAATATACTTTTATAATGAGTCAAAAACACATAGATCTATATAGTGATCATCTGGAAGTCAGGGGCCTAGGGGCTAGGGGCTTACTAAGGCCATTTTTATATAGGGTAAGGTTCCGGACAGGGTCACTCTTATCAGAGTGGTTGGTCTGTGGTTTGGCTATCAGGGCCAGAATAGCACCCCCTGTAGGGCAATATCAGGGACAGTTCTTTACCCACCCTGCCGTTCAATACCACATCATCATCTAGCCCAGGGATAGATGTTTTTTGCTTTCCTTCCAGGATTCATGGATGTGCACTGGAACCCCCCGGATTGTGGTAGGACATATGGTTTCTGATTTGGTGCCGCCGAGCACCTGATTTAGTGCCGCCGAGCACTTGTTATTGCCTACCACATCTATGCTTTTTGCTTAACTTTAATAATTTAATAATTTATTTATTTTCATTTTGAGGGATATCTTTTCCATTCACACGTCCGCAAAATGGGTCCGCATCCGTTCCGCAATTTTGTGGAACGGGTGCAGCCCATTCATTTTCAATGGGGCCTGAAGTGCTGTCCGCATTTGCGGATCCGCATTTCCGCATCCGTGCTTCCGTTTCCGCAAAAAAAATAGAACATGCTTTTTTCTTGTCCGCAATTGCGGACAAGATTAGGCATTTTCTATTATAGTGCCGGCAATGTGCAGTCCACAAATTTGCGGAATGCACATTGCCGGTGTCCGTGTTTTGTGGACCCGCAATGCACTGACAGACGTGTGAATGGACCCTCATAGTAACATTATTAAAGGTTGCGTTTTATCTTTATGTATAGTCTAATGAATTGCCTTCCTTGTACAATGTTATAATATACTTTCTATGTTAGAAAGTATATTATAGTGCATTTGTATTGTGCGGCAGTTGTGTGCGGTTCTGCTGCGATACTGCAGGTATATAGAGGGACCAGCGTTACCGGAACAAATAATTTCTACTGGTGTCGTGTGATATTCCAGTTGCCCCCCCAAAAAACTGATTGAAGCGGGGTGTTATATACCAATATACTTTCTTTATAGTACATTTGGTTACTGTATAGTGCATTTGCGCATGCGAAAATTATATTGCTGATATTTTGCATTGAAAAAATTCATGAATGGGTATCGCAAATTTGAATAATACATCTGGTATGTCACTGTCCATGTTGTGGGACTTCTAGTAATTACTTCTTGGCTGCAAATTTGAGCTGAAGGCTTTTCAGGTTCGCCTGCCATTAAAATGAATGGGACCCGCCGCAAACTTGCGGTTCGAGAACATTTGATCGCGTTCGCGAACCGTCCCGGCAGATGTTCGTCCATCACTACTGGTGAATAGTTACCACTTCAGTTGTGTAAATGTCTATTGCTAAAAAAAAATCTATGCTGTAGACATGATAATAAACATGAATAAAAGGGAAACTTTGACAGCTCTCTTAAAGAAATTGCAGGCCTTGATGCAGTCTATGGGCGGAGGTTCGAACAACAAATACAACAATTGTTAAATCTCACTTCTAAAACTGAGAATACTCAGGTTAAAATAACATAGTATGAGATGGATATAAGCTAAATGCCGAAGAGTGAATTTACTGCTAAACCACGGCATTGTACTGTAAAATTTCACAGTGGTGTGTTAATGATCTGAGGTTAAGAAGATATACAGTCCTAAAGAGGCTACTCGGGCGGCCGCTGAATTCAAACACTAGTGAAGAAACTATCTGATTTTATACCTTGTTTAATACGCTATGAGCGAGAGCATCCAGTCAAAAATGTGCTGAGGTTGCTGAAGTCTTGACAAATGAATGCGCTCAACTGTGCACTGCTCGGGTTCTGCACATTTTGTGTGCATGTACACAGGGACACATCATAGCGGCGTGATTATTTGGGAGATTGTAAAAGAAAGCTCCGGTATTATTAGGATTCTGAGCAAGGATGCATCATCTCCCTGATGCGAATGCTGAAAAACCCTGCAGTTCGGTGTAAGAATGCAAAAAACAGGTCAACTCCCTCTTAGAAGCATTAATCATTAACAACAGGGGACAGTTACTTGGCGCTAACACAATGTTCTGGTTGCACAAAGCCAAACCTTTCTAACTATATAGATTGATATTTCAGTAAGAAAAGGAGATTGATAGTTAAACTGCAGATTGATCCTACATAAAAGAACTCTGTGTAATAGTCCAAATCCGATTACACCAATATGTATCATTTCGCAGCACAGCAATATTCGTAGTTTATTTCAAGTAGAACCTACAAACGTAAAAGCAGCTATTTTGTATGACCTGTATGCCAATAATTTGTATAGCTGTATTGTAGGAAAAGGGTAGTCTGATGCAGAGCCCAAGGCTAGTTTCACACTACCACTTTTTACATTCAGCAGACTGTTCCAGCAAGGAAAAGCCTACCAGCTCTCTCTGTATCCGGCATTGCCAGAAGCTACAATAACGATAATGGGGACAAGCGGAGATCCGGCCGCAATATGGCAAATACCCTTTGTTCAGCCGATTGTCTGCATATTTGCTAGGTTGAGGCTGGATCTCCGCCGGTCCCCATTATAGTTAATGGGGCCAGACAGCAATGCTGTATACAGAGAGCTGTAACAGATACAGAGATATGTAACCAGCACTAGTGTGAAACTAGCCTTAAATAGAGAGGGGAGCCTCAGCTCAGGTAACAGATTTCTAGGACAGTGTCAAATCATGTGGGACTCAATGAAAGCAAGAGGCAGACTGACCGGCGGGTTACACTGATCCTAAAAGATGGGATAGAAATCAGGCCTTCCAGTCCATGGGCTGAGGAGTGTGATGTTATTAACCGGAACAAAGAGACAAACTCCTAATTTTATTTTTGTGTGTCATCTTTTACATATAACTAGAGATGACTGAAGTTTCAAAAAATGTGATTCAGCGGCATTGCCGAATTTTATTTCGATTGAAGATCAAGCACAAAATCTCACGTGGCACATGATGACATCATCATGTCGGCCAGCGTAATGGCATCATACATCACCGTGAACAAGATTTTGTGTGGGATTTTCATGAAAGATGGCGCCGGTGGCCTATTTGCACTCAAATGGATGAGGGAAGTATGATTTTATAAATTTCTATGGCCATTTTAGGGAAAATTGATTCGTTACCATGGAGCACGAGGAAATTCGGTTTTGCAGTAAATAATTTTTTTTATGAAATTCAGCTCGGAGTCCACTTTGTGATCTTTAATTCGCTCAATACTACATATAACCCTATCACTTAGCTGAAAATAATATTTTCTCTAAGGCATTTGTAGTGACTACAACACAGTTAGGCTAGGTTCACATCTGAGATGGGACAGAATGAATTGGATGAAAAAAACTAAATTTCACTGCAGAACTGGACTTCGCCTTAACATAATTGAAAATCAGTTCAGACAACCAGAGGATGAAAAATATACATAACAATAAAAAAAAAACGTGTTGAATGATCTGAAGTTTGAAAATTTATTGTTGAGCATATAGTAATCATTTTTCGAAATTATTTTAATGCTGAGTGCTGGACAGTATTCAACAGTTTGTGCAGTGCATGAATATCAGATGGGAGGGGGTCCACTTCAAAATTACCCGCGTGCCGTATCGCTTGTAGTGGTGGTGCAGTATTATTACAACTGCTCTCTCCATTCAATGAATGGGACGAGCAGTTGTAATTACACTGTGCCAATGTTGCAGAGGAGACTGTGTACAGGTGATTTTGAAGAGGAGGCAACACTTGCAGAAGCCCCACTACCTCTTCAAACAGCTGATGGGCAAGGGGCGGCAGGAGTCAGACCCGGACGATCTGATATCGATGACCTATTCTGAGGATAGGCCATCAATAACCTAGCACTGCACAACCTGCTAAGTATTGTGAATGATACAAGCAGCAACCTGATAGGTCAAGGCTGGACTATTATAATCATTCAGAAATAAGCAATTGGTAATACATGATTGGCCACAAATGAGTAAATGCTGCATAAAAATTATGCAAAAAAATAATTGTCTGCATCATATTGCCCTGGGTAAATCAAGATGCTCTGTGCACAAAAAATGAAACTGTATGGGGATGAATGATCGTAGTAGCAATGATTATATAATATACGTAATCACAACTAATTGAGCGAGCAACGATCGGGAATTGAAAATTAATTCTTGATCATTGCCCTGTGTATTGGCCCATATAAAATGGGCCTTTAAGAGGTTTTTAAGTAGTCCAATAATCGAGAGAACAAGTGTTCATAAGAACGCTTGCCCCTGATCATTGGCCCATGAAAACATGTTACTTGTTTTGCCAGCTGAGCACATCTTTTAAGAGGACCTATAAATCATTGTTGTCGGCAGCACAGTTGTCCATGGAAATAGAAGATCTACTGCCAACAATATGCAACTATACGGGAACCAATCGATAATACTAACCATCGTTCATCCCCCTTGCATTTTGCAGAAGTTTATGTAAAAAGCCCTTTAAAGGAGCACAGATCAACTTGTTATATCGTCAACCGATGCTCATCCCGAGCCTGAAATGGGCCAGTGTAAAAGTAGGCTAAGTTGTCTCACTTCACTAAATGGCATTTATCATGTACACAACGTTAAGGAAAGGCACTTACAAATGTATTGTGATTGTCCATGTTGCCTCCTTTTATGGTTTGATTTTCCCATCACATTATACACTGCTCGTTTCCAGAGGTTACGACCAGTCCGCAATTCAGCTGCGGTGCTCTATAGGAAAATGCACCTTTTTTCTATAGTGAGCAAGCACAGCCACCACTGATGGATTGCAGGGTAGTCGTAACCATGGAAACAAGCTGTGTATAATGTGATGAAAATTTTTATCACAATACATTAGTAGGTGCCTTGTATTAACTTTGTCTATATGATCAAGTGAGATAACCCCTTTAAGTGTACGGTCTCAAGGACCGTATGAGATCCATCAGAAGACCTTAAACACAGATTCTGGCATCTCGTTTGGAAAAGCTGCCAACATCTTATACACACTACATCGAAAGACTGATCAGAGGCAATCTTAGTTAACCATGATTCTCTGTGGCAGAGAAAATTGCCAGTGATAACTGTCTTTAGAACATACAAATTGCATAAATGTATATTTAACACAGTCAAATGACAGTACAATTTGTCTGGAAAAAAGTAAAGTGTAATTTCCTTGAATCTGTACTCTACAGCGATATTATTCCAGAGAAATCCCCTTTGTGCTGAGAAAATTGATGCAGTCATAAAGGCCAAATCAGGTGTAGCGATGAATGGGTTAGTCATCCTCGTGGCGTTTGTTCCACTTGAGCAACTTTTAAAGGGGTTGTTCAGGATTTTTTTTTTATGCTACCTGCTCCCAGTGGGACCTGAAAAGAGAGCTAGATGTAACTGCTCCCTGTCACTCCCTTTGGGGTCTGTGACTCCCTGTCCTCACTGAAACACCCCCACATGTAAACTTCCTCCATGGTCTGGGTCAAGTGCCCTGCTGCAGCCAATGAGTGGCCTCAGTGGTGACTTATTCCCAAGTAGCATGTGACCCAGCAGTGACACACTGCTTAGGGACATGTCACTGCTGAGGTCAGTCATTGGCTGCAGCCAGTGGCATACATAGAGAAGTAAGGCCCCCATAGCAAGGATTAATCCAGGCCCCCCACACAGGTCAGAAGGGTTTCTGCCTAAACCCTTTTCAATGACTCTTGGGCCATGTTTCCACTGCTTCATTTGCTAAAAGTTGTTCGTTTAGAGGGTAGAGTCCTGGCCAAGTTTTCACCTCCAGTAGAAGAGGAGATAATCCCAACTTAGACTGGGCCCACTCTTGCCCTGGGCCCCATAGCAGTCGCATGGTCTGCCACTATGGTAGTTACGCCCCTGGCTGCAGCGGCACAAGTGACCCTGTCCATGCAAGAAGTTTACATGTGGGGACAAGAATGGATGCTATGGAATCCAAATGAGCGGCGGGGAGCAGATAAGTATAGGTTTTTTTCACAGGTCCTGGATAATCCCCCTCTAAGATATAGTGACACATGGCAGAATTATAGCAAAAATTCTGTCCCATACATGTGAATGGGGTTTGTTACTGCAATATGTGTAGACTCCTTGAAACCACTTTCAGATATTTCGAACAATTCCAGACATTTCTTCTACAAATTTCCATGTGTGAATATACCCTTATGGGGCAGAAATACCTTATGAAATATAATATACTTTTAGTAAGTCTCTCACATTGGCATATTACGTAAAACTACAATTCCACAATGTCAAACTGCTTCATTTGCTTCCTGACCCTGTTAGCACCAAACTAAAATTCGTTCTCCAACACTTGTGGCTTCAACCTGTTCCGCTAATCACTGGGCACTGTTAGCTAAATGCAAGACCAATTGGAACCAATTGAAAAAAAAAAACTATTTGAAGAAGCCGTCTTCACTTTAGTGCTTAGACAGTAATGTGGAACAGATGGTATTGTATGAAACTTAAGCATTGGCAAATGGACGTGGAATGCCATAAATTAGAGACAGGATTTTTTCACGAAGCTACTAATTAGTTGCAAACTTCCAATAATGGAGCGTGTTGCAGCCAGTAAGTTTGCATGCAGTGGGTGTTAAAGCTATTTTCAGCGTTTCATCTTCAGGCAAAGCTAAACTAGGATAAATGTGATTCAGCCCACTTGCCTTCCTACCACCTCTAGATATCATTTGCCTGTCGTGCCAATTATGATCTGTGCAGCAGAGATATTTCTGTGACATTGTGTTCAATTATTTTGCATTTCGATATTCCTCATTCATACGATTCCATTCAAGTGTTAGCACTGAGAGGCCTGTTGTATTTGGAGAGTAAAGTCGTCTTAATGCCAGACTCATAACACAATTACAGGAAACATGCGGAGAATTAGGTAATATAGTCCCAGATGTGTATAGCATGAGTCTGTGCTGAGGCCTCTGATGAAATATGCATTAGTCTATCACTGCAATGGATAAAACAGCTTTAAAATGTTTAATTCAAAGACTGTATGGCGCTTCACATTCAAAGCAAGACAAAAGTGAATAATAAAAAATTAGCTTTTTTTCTACAAATATTGCCTCTCTTGTATTATTCTATCCCAGTCCTATCTTGCAGTACTAGGCACCTCCTATGGATAAGAATGGGGTCATATTATTAGTCTCATACAAGTCCTTTAAAGGGGTATTCCCATCTGAAACATTGATGGAACATCTGTACGAAATGGAGCCCATGAAGGGAAGAGAGCAGCTGCAGCACGCAACTCTCCATTCACCACCACGGCGGTTTCCAAAATATCAGAGTGATGGCGCAACTATTTCCTGCAGCACCATAGCAGTGAATGGAGAGCTGTCTACGTTTGTACAGTGTGCTCCCCTTTTACCCCTCTGACACTCTTGAAAATAGCTGAGCGTGAAATTCCCATAGCAGTGAATGGAGAGCAAGCTGCACATGCGCAGTGTGCTTTCCTTCACTTTGGGGGCCACATTCTGGAAATAGGAGCGGATCCCAGAGGTGGGACGGCCACCTATCTGACATTGATGGCATATCCTAGTAATATGCCATCAATGTCCCAGATGGAAATAACTCAGAGTTTAAGCAAATCTGCTACATTCTGTGTAGATCCATTAAAATGCATTTGACATGTTTATACCATTCTACAGTAGGGTACATGTTAACCTGTGAGCTGCTGCTGTAATAGCATTTGGAACGAGACCACACTTAAATTCTTACTGGAGTTCCCCTTTAAGTCCCTAATTTTATGGACGTCTTTTGGTTTTATTTGAGTACTCTTTACAACCCACATTAAGAGAAAAATGTGCAATGTATTATTCAGGTGCTTCAAACCTTCACCTGGAGACAGAAAGCACGCTGAAGGTCTAGAGGAGGTTTTTTAAAGCTTGGCTTACCAAGCACTGGGACAAATGAATCATCCGGTGTCCTCTGTGAATACTCCAATACTACATAAATAAACCTGATGCCTCTCGAAAGTCTCTAAAGTGTCTGCTTGACAAACCAGATAACGATATATCTGTAGTAGCCTGAAGATGCATAATACAGACATAGGGGAAGGTTTATCATTTCCTTGGGCCACTTTTCTGTGTAAAAAGTTGCAAATACTGTGTTTGCGACTTTTTATAAATTTTGTAGCTACTAGAGATGGGTTGTTGATCCAGGGAGTTATTCTGATTGCCTGATTGGAGTGGAGAAGGAATTTTTTTCCCCTTAAGTGGGGAAAAATTAGCTTCTACCTCACAGTTTTTTGTTTTTTTTTGCCTTCCTCGGGATCAACTTGCAGGATAACAGGCCGAACTGGATGGACAAATGCTTTATTTGGTCTTCTAAACTATGTTACTATGTTTATTAAAATTGTGTTGTAAATGCCGTTTTTACACCACCCTCCCCATTTTCTTAAAAGGCAGTGTGGCGAGGGAGGGGGCCAGTAAACCAGACAGTGATGACGTAGCTACAGACGCCCAGCGTGATCACGTGGTGATGTCATCACACTCCCCACAGATCCTTTGGCGGGTTTTTTTCACTCAAGATGAGAGCAGACGGCCTCTCCAAGAGCATCTGGATGAGGTGAGAATATATATATTTTTTAAACCCTGATTAACCCCTGAACAGCTTAATGTGAGTCTCAGATGCCACGATAGGCGTTGAATGCGGCATCGGAGGGGTTTAATGAAGGGGAGACGGCGGCACAATCACCGTTCCCTGTCATAGTGCATGCTGTATACAATAGAAATCGATTGGTGACAAAGTAATTCGTAACAAATCTAATTACTTGTTGAAGTTTGGTGAAGCAGCCAAGTTGAATTTTTCAAAACTTTGCTCATCTCTATAAATAATGTAACCAATCTGTATGAATTGTATAATATCGCATCCTATCATGATATGGTGCCAGCTGTGACTCAGCTGTGCTAAAAAAATTGTATTGACCAGTTGGCACATCTATCGCAGACAGCTGGTAATCACAGGAGGAATAGTGATGATGGATACTTGGCTTATCGGGCAAGGAGACACTTAAACCAAAACAGGGCTACCCCAGAATGTGTTGACAGCAAAGCCAATTCTAATGCTGCCTTATCCATATAGACTAATATAATAGTCATTACCCCTTTCTCCCTTTCAGATGGAAATGTGCCATTAAGAGTGAGGGCATCTGATCCTCAAGTGTCGCAAGGTCCACAACGAGAGTTCTGCAAACATATGCTTCTTCTCCGAAACTTATCAGATCTCACTCGAGCCCTTGGACTGAATTCTCTCTGCTGATACTGCAGACTGCACTGTTTTGCATCTGGGAAATAGAATAATATGTGCATATGCTAAGCACGTCAGCCTTTTGGGTATACGGATACAATGTCCTTGTAGGAAAGTGGATCACATCGCCTTCATCAATTTAAACCCTATTTGCAGAGTCTGAGTTGACAAAGAAACACTGTTTCTCAGCACATAATAAGGTTACCACAATACGGGCACAGTATGACAATGGTGACTGTGTTATGTACAGAGGTGTAAAGCTATCTGGAAATAAAAATATATAGGTCTTTAAACAGAAAGGTAACGGAAAAACAGCAGGTCTCGTTTTTACTGAATGGAAAGCTGGAGACTTCCCTGACTTTGCTGGTATCCATTTCAGTTTGGAGAGACATCTGCTTCCTGAAATATTTATCAGTATTATCACAGGTGCCTGAGCCAGGCAGCTCACTGACAGATGAACAGGACACTGCAGCTGACTATCAGCATGTGTGAACAGCACCATTTGGCAGCCATTTTTATTTCACTAACAATAACAATGGATTAAAACCCACCATATGGACGCTCCAAACATGATTATAATAGACAGTATATACTTTACTTCATTGAGGTCCACAAACTGGGTAATACCAAAATTGTTCCATGTCAGTTTCTCTTTGGAGGAGAAAATGGTAACATGACCATTGTCGGTTCCTTCCCTAAAATTGTGTCATGCACACAGCTGTGTCCTGTGAAGTTGGGTCCTGTGGAATAGGTGTAGCCCTTTGGAGGATTTTTATGTCAGCTATTTCAGATGACTATGTAGCAGTGACTTCACTAGAAATTACTGGGCCCCACAGGAAATTTTAGAACGGGGTAACTTCCAGTAACTTCTTCGCAACCCCCTCATCCTGTGCATCCCCCACCCCTGCGACTAGTCAAGTCCGTTCTTCCAGACCAGGCCCGGCAGTTGCTCCATCCATTTCTTACACATATACAGTGTATGTCATTTCACTGTATATAATTATTGTATAATAGTGTTAAAGGGGCCCTGACAGTGAAATATTTTAGTCTACCTCCTGGACAGGCCCCTTCTGAGTAAGGGGCCCCATAGCAGCTGCTTCCCCTGTATCTACTATAGCTATGCGCCTGCTATATAGTACTCACATCCAAATAAGAAACTGATTTCTTCTACCATGTTACTATTGGCATCATGCCCTTTGTGAATTGCATAGATGGGGAAAACAGCTCCTCTGCTGAAGATGCTGCTGCCACAATACAATGAATATGTTTTCTAGTCTTATGATATATGAGATTAGAAAAAGGGGTTGCTTTTGTTTTCCAGAAACAACACAACTCGCCAATAGGCTGTGCTTGGTATTGCAGTTACAGAGATGCAATACTAGACATAACTTAATAATAGACAAATCTGGCACTGTTTCTGGGGGAAAAAAGCTTTATTTAGCAGTCTCCGATAGCCCCTCAAAGCGGTTTTCCAACACGTTTTAACTGATGATCTACCCTTTGGATATGTCCTTTGGATATTAAGTGCATGGGGATGAGTTGCCATACCAAGCATAGCGACTATGCAATGTATGGCGCTGTGCTTGTTAAGCTGCGGGAAGGCTGTGGTGCTCATAGGATTGCTGGTGCCTTCTCAAAGAGCTGATTGGCAGGGGTCCTGGGTGTTGGACCTCCACCAGTCAGATACTGATGACCTATTCAGAAAATAGGTCATCAGTTAGAAAGACTTGGAAGACCCCTTTAAATAATTGTTGCGAAGTGCATGGGCATCTGAAGTGAATTATATTATATGACCGATCACTTGGATGAAAGCGTTTGGACTTTTAGACAAAGCATTTAGACAATTTGATTAGTAACCATTAAAATTCGACTTGTCATATCCGGGGCATCCTCTTTTTAATTAGTTTCAAATTGACATCCATGGGTTTTATTTCCTTTTCACTAGGCAGAGGTTCGTGATTTTTTAAATTTAGAGACATGGTTTTGAAGACAGCTTTCATAGATAGTGTGAAATATATAAAAAATGGGGGTGATCAAACATGACTGGTGGGAATGTGCCAACTTGTAAGTCACAACATTGCCATTGTCAGCACTACAGAAATGGAAAGAAATACCATTGTGCCAGCAAAATGCCAACTTCAGAGCGCTTCTATATGAGTATGAAATAAGAATCATACAAGTGACAGATTACCTTTTACATGTCAGGCATTTTGTTACAGGGGTTGTTGAGTTCAGATTATTTTTTTTTTGTTTGATTGTCTGCTTAGAAAATTTGAGTTAATAGTTGGGTATACCCCATTAAGGACCCTCATATATTAGCTATAACAAGGAGCAGTCACAAACAGTGTCTCATGTTCTGGAGGACCCAGCGGATCTGTTACTGATGTCAATGGGCACTGCATTTCCTCATATGGTGACATTGACAAAAACCTGATTGGCACTGACAAAAAAAAAGGTGGCCTCTTCTAACAAAATGCTCCTTTAAGTCTATGCAACTGAATCCATAGGTAATGCAGAACATCTTAAGCTGAATTAACATAACATATACAAAAGTCCTCTACCGTAAACCAGGTTAGTGAGTTAGTACTGGACACATGCTAGGTAAAAATTCACAAAAAGGGAGAACATTTATAGAAACCTACAGTAAAACATATTTTTTTTTTAATTAAAGAGTTTTTCCAGGAGTAAAATATTGATGAGCTGTGCACAGGATAGGTCATCAATATCTGATCAGTAGAGTTCCAACTTTCCTCACCCCCAATGATCAGCTATTTTAAGAGGTCAATGCACTAGCACTGCGGTCTCCTATCAGCATACCAAGCACAGTGCCGTACATTTCATTGTGGATGTACTTGGTATTGCAGCCCAGGTCCATTTACTTGAATGGAACTGAGCTGCACATAGGCCAGTGACGGGTGAACGTTATGTCACTGGCCTAAGAAGAGGCTCACAGGAGAATAACAACTGATAATTGGGGGTGCAGGGAGACAGACCCTCATTGATGAGATACTGATGACCTATTCTGAGGATAGGCCATAAATATTGGACTAACAGAAAACCCCTTTAAAAAATGGTAGGTGAAAATGGATGGCAAAGATGTTGCTCTTCTTCCTTTCCAAGATATGTTTTTTTAGCCATTTTAGTCATGATTACCTAAAGCTGTTCTGAGTACAGTTTATATGTTCTATTCACCAATCTCTACAGATATACTATGCTTTAAGAAACACATTACACCCCCCCCCCCCTCTCTCCTAGTTCTCTGGGATGTGTCAACTGAGCTGAAAAGTATGCAAATGTAAAAATTACCATTTTCACATGTAATATCACAGTGCAAGAGCTAATTCATGTAAATACATCACAACTCTGACAAGCCTACTTATCAGCGCTGCATCCACATGTTTACCCCTGATAAATATTCTTGGGCAAACATTGATTTAAGCATGTGTCATCTTACATTGTGTAATGCTAATGCATGAGTTGAAATGAGATGTCCTATTTTATTAAGAGAGCTGAGCACGTCAAAACCAGGGTTGTGATCCTCTGTGTCACAGTACTGGAAACATTGACTGCGTCGTCAACACAAAGACCAGTTACTTCCTTCTAAAAAGCTGTTTACTCACAAAAACTAATGGGCCTGGGCATGTACATTAACTGCTGTGGGAAATAAATGCCGGAAAAGAAGATGTCTCAAAATGTAATGTGGCACAATGATTTGACCATAGGTGGGAACTGTTCTGGCAAGGTCTAGCCTAGAAATGTAACTTGCAGGGCAAAGATGTTTTTAGACTGCCCAATGTCTGGGCAGATTCCAGCAAATTTGGCATGATCTCCTGATGCCACCAATTACGCTGGTTCATCAGGTAGTAGGTTCTTTGGTGTGTGCGCCTAAATCATCATTTGCAGACATCAGAGTGTGGCGTCTAAACAATACGCTGCTGCCAGCAAGCAATGATTCTGTATGGGGACAAGCGACGGCATTAGTAATCACACCTTCCCATACTGTGGAAATGTAAATGCAGCTTTCTCCTCCACTAATGAGCAAGCAATTGTCAAAAAGGAATGCTTCCTTCACGATAATCATCTGTTCCATTGAGCAGTGTAAAGGGCCTTAACTTGTATTTATTCCAGTGTATCCTAATTAGAGATGAGCGAATTGAATCCAACGAAGTGGAATTCAATCCGAATTTCAGGATAAATTCAATTTGCCTGGAAGCCGAATCTACTCGTGCATCGTTTGCATGGGACAGGCCGGCCACGGCCATCTTGCTTGAAGACATTGAGCGAAATCTCACATAGCGCGAGATTACAACATCACTCCAGCCGGCGTAGTGACGTCATACGTCACCACGCACTGGATTTCAGCCGAGATCTTCAATCAAGATGGATGCTGGAGTCCTGTCGCGAACAAATGGAGGAGGTAAGTATGATTTTTTATTTATTTTTTACACTATTTAAGGTTATGAAATAATGTAAAAAACCTAAAAAAATCATACATCCTCCATTTGTTCACGATGGGCCACCAGCCTCCATCTTGATTGAAGATGTCAGCTGAAATCCAGTGTGTAGTGACGTATGACGTCACTACGCCGACCGGAGTGATGACGTAATCTCGAGCCATGTGGGATTTCGCTCCATATCTTCAAGCAAGATGGCCGCGGCCGGCCTGTCGCAAGCAAATGGAGGCAGTAAGTTTGATTACTTTTTTTAATGTTAATTTCACACTGTTTTTACACTCTGATGCCGTGATTATGTATGAACGCGGAATATGATGGGTACAATGACAGGGGGCAGTGCTATCGCTGCCCCCTGTAATTGCACCTGCTACTTACAAATAAATGCGCTTTTTGACAAAGTTATTCAGCACAAAGTGAATTTTTTTGTAAAATTCGGCAAATTAACTGACATCAAAATCGAACTTTTCGTAAATTCGCTCATCTCTAATCCCAATGCACATAACTGGTTATCCCCGAGTGGTTTATTCCTCTGTTATTGTAAAAAGCAAAATGATGCTACGTAAATAAAAAATATAATATATTTCTGATGAAAGACTTTTTTGCTTCGTTGTTGTGAGAGATTTCCTCTCATGTAGCAGTCTACAGGTCACTATAACTCTCTGCTGACTGCTTGTATGCTCAGCCGAGCATCTGAGTATAATGGAAGTCAATGGGAGACAACCAGGCACCCCTTGCTCAGAAGAGAAGAGGGTGTCTGGTTCATAAAAAAAAGTTAAAGGGCTGCACCGGGTGTACATGTGATGTCATCGGCACAGGCGCAATGAGGATGGAGCGGCCGAGCGAGCGTCCTCCACTGAGTACGCCTGCGCCAACTGAAGACCGGTGCGAGATTTAAAATGCAGACAGGGCCAGTCAGAGAACGAGTGCGTCCGCTGGCCCTGTCAATCAACATGAGGAGGTGGTGTCATTATGAATGGAGGATGCGGCTGCTAGCAGCAGGTAGTCGCCCTACCTGCTGCTAGAGAGGTAATTTGCATATTATAAAAGTCAGTTTTTTTTATATAACTACTGAACCAAACGGAGTAATAGCCCTATATATTGAGAAATCGCAGCATAAGGATTTTAAGGAGACAAAAAAAAAAGAGCTTAGTGGAGTGACAGAAGCCCTTTAAAAATTGATGGAAACCCCATCAAAATGGAAACAACATTAAGAAGATAGCTGGATGCGTCTTAGACTCCTATTATGTACGACATACAATAGACAACCACACAAATGCTATATGCCAAAATTCAAGGTATGTGCAAGCCATCAATCTATCCATGAGACAGATGACAAGCAGCCTTGTGCTGTGAAAGCTCTGTGCAACCAGTCACTTACTTGCTCTGCAGTGACCTGTGTAGTATTGTAGTATTACATGGTGCCCATTCATCACCATCCATTACCATATGACCAGGTTGAATCCACTAGCAGAGCAGGAGACACACTTTCTAGCAGATCTTGTGTTGGTCATACAGCTTCAGGGCTGGCAGCTGAATTTACTATCCTTCCAACTGGAGTTCCTATGTTTTCCCCATGACTGCGTGTATTTCCTCCCGGTACTCCAGTTTCCTCCTACACTCCAAAAATATATAAAAGGGCAAATTTGCTTCCTA
Source organism: Bufo gargarizans (assembly GCF_014858855.1). Lineage (NCBI taxonomy): Eukaryota > Metazoa > Chordata > Amphibia > Anura > Bufonidae > Bufo > Bufo gargarizans. Next base: position 613,085,491 of record NC_058080.1, on the reverse strand, counting down.
AAAATTGACCATAGTGTGCGTTGTGTGTTGCGGTAGAGTGTCTATATGGCAGCCACTGACTTCCCAGGGAGCCGTCCCAGACAAACAACCATCTCTGCACTTTGAGTGCCTGTGAGAAAAGGGCATTACTAATTTTTGTCATTGTCATGTGTTCTTAACGGCGAGAGGGGAATAAGCTTCTGGCAGAGACTATCCTCCCATAAGAACAAATGATTAGGCAGGTTCAAATTCAACTGTCCAATACCTGAAATTATGTGGGGCACATCCCCATACACAGTCAGCCTGTCGTAATCAACTGACTTTAGAGAATTCATCTATGGACAGCAAATAAAGTGTATTGATAGGATAATATAAATTAGTTATATAATTTTCAAATCTCATTTGTCTACCAATTTCTTATGGTTAAAAAGTAACCAAACTTTTATTCAACTTTTTGGTTTTTTAAATGCCCCAAGTGCCCTAAAAAAAAAAATTCTAATATTCTTTGGATGTTGCCTTTTTACTAAAGAAATTTACACCCTAAGTCCTGGTTTTTACTCAGTTTTAAATTCACTAGATTCGCACATCACTAACTTTCAATCTCAGCTGTGTACATGTGCGCTTTTAGCTAAGTGAAGCAGACAAGGGCAGGAGCCTGCTCTGCTCATCCTAGCATAGAACATTGCTACATAGTACCCATGTGCTATATCAGCCAGGCTCAGGCAGGAGCAGCAATGTGTGCTCCTGCCCGCACAACATTTGCTGCGGGCCCCAGTGCAAAGAATCCGTACTCCAGACAATGTTAAGATGGGTACCCTGTAACAATAAGCTATGCCAAGATTAGCTGAGCAGAGCAAGCTCCTACCTGTGCCCACTTCACCTAGCTAAAAGCTCACATGTACACCACTAAAAAGTCATCCACAAATATAGTGAATTTAAAGCGAGGTAGAAATCAGGACTTTGGATGTAAATTTATGGTAAATCGTTTAATAAAGTATATTAGACAAATGATTTTTATGGCATTTGGGACATTTAAAAAAAGTTAAATAAAAGTTTAGTTGCTTTTTAAACATCTCTGCTTGCAACCACTGAATGAGAAACACCACTGTTTACTTTCAACCTAAAACAATTCAATGTCTACCAGACTACACCATTTTTAACACTAGCATTACACAATTCATTAAAGTCCAGGCACCACATATCTCTGGCACATCAGCACATAAGATCAAAATGAGTTGGATAGAGCAAAAAATCGTAAATACGCCTTATGTTTGCATTGAACGCTCCGGACCTTTTCTTGCATCTCCTCTGCCTCAAGTTTTCTGTGTGAGGGATACAAGAACTATTAGGCTAACACTACTTGTCATCTCGTTCTGCTTGTTTATTCTAAGCTCTGACCTCTGCGTTCACTAAGGAAAAGTCAGCTCCAGTAAACATCAATATAACCGACTTAGCCTAATGAAAGAGAACTCCAGACAGAATGCCCCAAGGAAAGTCAGCATTCAATCAGTGTATTTACCACTCTAATGAACAGATCTGGGGGGTGGTTTATCAAAAGTTTAAACTTTTGATTTTGAACTGGGGCAGAAAACCCATAAGCGCCAATAAAAATAGTCCATTACATCCATTAGCCTCGATGGAAAAAGAAGGCACAGTGGAAATGGAGCATGTCATGAAAACTAACACCGGGCATTTAGAATGGGAATGGATAGGGCTATGCAAGCAAAGTCCTAAGCCATTAGTCTCTGTAAGTCTATTATAACTGAATTTCTCAATAGCGACCTACAAGAAGTTTAATTCACAAATTTAAATGCTATGTTTAAAACTTTTGTACAATTCATTTATGGCCGTTATTCCAATGTACTAGCCAATATATCTGCTACAGTCAGTTTAGCATTATTAATGAAAAAATAATGGTATGATTAAAAATAATATTTTTCTAACCTAAAAATCAATTTTTCATAGCCAATTTATTTGATAGATTCGTATTTTTTATGTTTAGTTTACATTCCAATGGAAAATCTGACTTTCCTGTTCATTCGGGCAACCCTCCAGTAGAAATTTTCCAATACATCTGCAGAGCGTTAATTCTTATCATGTCATTGGACAGGAACAGGTTTCCTCTCCCTGAAAACATTTCCATTTCCTTAGACAGTGATCACAGAACACTTGTGATATCTTCATAAAGAATGACGTCTATGCATGTATACAGATGTGTCCACCCTTACCTTTTACTCAGTTTAGTTAAGGACTTCAATTTCTCACAAAACAAATTTGATGCAATACAGCAAAATGTTAGCAAGACAACTCGCAGGCTAAAATTTAAATCCCAACCATTGGGTGGCCACACATAGATTTATAGAGAATAGACATATTGTGACACAGTATTGCAATATCATGTTTTTTGTTTTTTTTTAAGCTGGCAATCTCGCACCTCACATCTCGGTGTATTTATAGAACCAAGAGCAAAGGTAAAGAATAACACATCTGTAGGTTAATATATAATATGTATAATATATAGCGCTGTCTGGACATGGGTGTTTAAACCACTTTTGATTGGACTTGTTTCACAAAAGATCCTAGATCTGTTTCTTATGGTTGGTAATCAATATTTAGGTATTGCAGGACAAATTTATTTCATTTTGGAGTGTTGTTTTCATAGAAGAAATTTATAAATTGATACAGCTTGAATTAGTATAGAGTGAAGTCTCGACAAAAGATCATCTTTAGTGGATGATCACCCTCTTATCTAGGCTATATGCAAACTGGCCATCTTCTTTGAGAATGGAAACCCATCCCCCTAGGTGACCTCTTTTCAACTTATCTCAAAGAGGTTTCACAGTATTTTTTTCATGTGTTCTACATTATACATGTTTAAGCTAGAAGCTCCTGGTCCATTATATCAACTCTCTAATGTAAATTAGGCTATCAATTACATACAATATGTAGGCACATAGCAAACAATATATACTATAACAAAGACCTTGCACCAAACGTCTAATAAGAAGTCTAGATCTTAGAGATGAGTGAATCAATGTTTTAGAATCGAAATTTGACTCAAATCAACCTAGAATCGATTCACACCCAAAACAAATTTCTGGGCCAATTCTGAATGAAAAGAATTTTAGGAAATTTGTTCACCTCTACAAGATCTGTATAAACCACTTATTCCTTAAGAAAACTGTGCTTGTTTCCATATTAGACAATAATAAATATCATGCACCATTAAACTAATGTCTAGATATCAGCAATGGGTAATTGCATATATTCTAGAAGGTTTATAGCTATTTTTTAACAGACTAAAAAGTTAAGTCCCATTTTCACTCACGAACATCATTAATCTTGATTTGTCAACTGTGAAGAAGAATGTAAAGCGTTCTATGTGTAATTATTTTCCATGACAAAATATTAGAGAAGCAGAAAGACAAAAAGTGAATTGTTAGAATAAACCTGGAGTTCACGTGTGCGTTTCATAAGACAAAGGTCCTATTACTTGAGGCAAGAAAAGAAAAGTCTGAACCTCCAGCAGCTCACAACTGCTGCTAATTTACCAAGCTCATTAAGTTTAAGCTGGGAAGGCTGCAGACACTTGGAGACATCATGATAAAATGGAAGTTGGCAGCAGTTACCTATAAGTTATAAACATCTAGAGAAATGTGCAAGGAGAAAAGAGACCAGACAAGGACCAAAAGGGAAGGTCATGGGAAATGCAGCTTAACGAATGAAGAAAATGAGTTAATTTTCCCTTCACTGCATTTAAGAGTTGTTTCTGACACCCACAGGTTCGGTTAGTAAAGCTATTACACATACAAGCAGTATGTCATTAACAATAGGATAAAGCCTTGGAATATATCACAGAGAGACTGGTTGTTTCGATTCACCTGACTTAAAAGTACAGTAACACCTTTATATAACATAGACCATTTATTCTTAGCCCATATTTGTAAAATTGCTTAATTTTTCTAGGCATAAAGTTTGTCTTTCCATGGATGTATACATTATTATTGTATGGCATGCACTGACCATAGATATAATGATGTGACCATGATCCAACAAATTTTCCAATATTTTTTTTTTTGTTCAGTCAGATGGGGCCACAAATGAACAGATATTTCCCACAAAATGATAATTAGCATTTTTGGAGATACTACCCTTGTCGACTGTTCAAATTAGTATATATTAAACTAGATGCTACAGATTTTTTTTGACTAGATACAATCATTAGTTTGAGGGTTCCATTAGGATTGATCATAATTTTTGCTTCAACAGAAGCAAATATAGTCCTTAATGAGCCAAGATATAGTCGTTGCATAAAGAAATATTGCTATGATCATCTTTGCAAACCAACTTAAAGAGGACCTTTCACCGATTATTACACTGTGAACTAAGTATACAGACATGGAGAGCGGCGCCCGGGGATCTCACTGCACTTACTATTATCCCTGGGTGCCGCTCCGTTCTCCTGCTATGCCCTCCGGTATCTCCGCTCACTAAGTTATAGTAGGCGGAGTCTGCCCTTGTTCTGCTCTAGCGCTTGCCAATCGCATTGCAGAGCTCACAGCCTGGGAGAAAATAACCTCCCAGGCTGTGAGCTCTGCGCTGCGATTGGCCAGCGCTAGAGCAGAACAAGGGCAGACTCCGCCTACCATAACTTAGTGACTGAAATCTCCGTCTACTATAACTTAGTGAGCGGAGATACCGGAGGGCATAGCGGGAGAACGGAGCCGGGATAATAGTAAGTGCAGTGAGATCCCCGGGCACCGCTCTACATGTCTTTATACTTAGTTCACATTGTAATAATCGGTGAAAGCTCCTCTTTAAGTGCTTCACATGTAGTGGTAGTTCCATTCATTTGACTATTGATTGCTATGTGTTGTACATATAAAACATGTAAAAAAAAATGGTAATTTGCTAAAACACACACTAGCACTATGCATGAATCCAACCTCATATATTTCATAATTTTAATTTTGACCCACTCATGCGTCAATTGTTCATAGACAGTCATTAAGACATCTAACTGCCCACTGAACTTGAACCAGCTGTACTAGAGGTTAAGCTGATAACATCTGGGATCTAATTCTTAGTTTTATATGTAAAAATTGAAGAAATCATTACCAACAAGCACTTTGAAGCTCAAAGACTGTGGCTACACCTACACTTTTTATCGAACTATAAAAATCACTGTGAAATCTTTAGAAAATCGATGTCCATAGGGAATGCATTGAGTAGCTTGAAAATCACTTCTAAAATGCTGCAGCCCAATAAGTACAGCTGAAGTGATTTAATTATTAAAGATAAAATCACTGTGACTTCAGAGCAATCTCCACACCACTTTTTCTTCCATAGAGTAACATGAAAATCATTAGCCAATAAGGTCACTGAAATCGCGTTTAATCTCTAGTGAATAAACCGCTAGGGCAGAGTCTAAACGCCAGCAATTTGGAACCAATTTTCAAGCTACTCAATGGGCAGCAACTTCAAATCAATTTTTTGCAGCTTGACAAAAAAATGCCAGTGTAGTTGCAGCCTTAAGGCCCCTTTACTTGATTGGGGCAATTATCAATAATTATTAGAAAGGAGCGAATCGAATCCCACAAAGTGGAATTCAAACAGAATTTCAGGAATTATTCCATTCGCCTAAAAGCCGAATTTCCTCATGCTTCATGTCAGTGAATCGATCAATCCTGAAATTCAAACTTACCGCCTCCATTTGCGCATAAAGGGCTGCCAGCCTCCATCTTGCAATCCCGTGCGGTGCAAGATTACATCATTACGGCGGCCGGCGTGATGATGTCATACGTCACCACGCCGGCCTGCGAGATGGCGTAATCTCGCGCCGCATGTGATTTTTTATGTTAATTTCACACTGTTTGTACACTCAGATGCTGCGATCATGTAGGAACGTGGCATCTGAGGGGTACAATGATGGGGGCGGCGCTATTGCAGCTCCCTGTCATTGCACCCACAAAGTAATTTGTCACAAAGCAAATATTTTTGTGAAATTCAGCAAATCAGCCAAATCGAATTTTCAAGAAATTATCTATAATATAATAATTATTCCTGATAACTGCTCCATGTAAACATGTCAGAAATTGTTCATTGGGTAAATTCACTGATGATGTAGTCATCAAAATCACTGGGGATGAATGAATCGACTTTGGATGTTTCATCCAAAGTTGATTCACATTAAAACTTCATTGTAATACTGTATGGTGCAGGAGCGCCGTACAGTTTTAGAATGTATTGGCTCAGATAAGCTAAAGTTATTACTTTGCAAAATCTCGCGAGACTTTGTGTAATAACTTTGTGAATTTATTATTATGTAAAAAACCTTGGTAATGAATTCGGGTTCGGTTCCAAGTGGTACCTTGGAACCGAACCATAGTTCGGTATCAAGTTTTTTTTGCATTAATAATTAATTTCCAAAGTTATTACACAAAGTCTGGTGAGACTTCGCTAAGTAATAACTTTGGCTCATCAGAGTCAATACGGTGCAGTATTACAACAAAGTTTTATGCGAATCAACTTTGGATGAAGTATCCAAAGCCAATTCGCTCATCCCTAGAAATCATAATTTCTGGCGACCAAATCAGCCTGTCTAAACAGCAATAGGCTGCCCATAAGCAATAATTTTCTAAGGGGATGAGTGATCATAGTAGCATCATACAGAGAAGATTGTTGCTGCAAGTAAATCCAGCTCTTAGCTTCTCTGACAAGCAGGCACTTATTGGGAATGTACTATTCATTTATCTGGCAAGCAACATCTACATGGAACATTTTGTTGGATGCAACCCCATTTGCAATATTGGCCTTGCTGGTAAAGGGAGAGTTCCCAAATGCAGTCTCATTCCATCCATTAGAAGAACAAGTTTTATGCCATAGAGTTTTAGAACCAAGAAGAAGTCACTTTAACAAATAGTTGCTAAGAATGCATGGTGAAATTTTTTGATGTTAATGTCACTTTAAAGGAAGGAACCAAGGAGGGAGGCCAAGTACAATGGTAGCAGGAGGAGGGAGAAGGGTTAGTGAAGGAAGTGATTTTAGGTAAACTTACATATGTGAGAAACACACAAAAGTCTATGGAAAATAAAAATCACTGCACAGAAATGAAACATACACTGGAGTTGTACAATGGCAATTGCTTCTGCTTGTATAGAAGATAAGAAATGAACAGCAAGTTCACTTGACCTGCTAAATGCAGGAAGACAAGCAAGCCGTCAGCGGCAAGCAGCAAGTATGCTGCATATATATACATTTTTTTTTCTCTTGCGTTGAAATTTATTCTGTATGCACAACAACTCCAGAGTATATTTAGCTAATTAAGCCGTGGTGTACAAATGTCACATCCCAATGAGCCAAGCAGTTTCAAGGGCCACCTAGCACATCCTTATTCTCCAGGTACCTGAGCTTGTGCATATGTCGTACATATGGATGTGACATCATCAAACCACTAGTGTCATTGCAAACCAAGCAGCAAGTGAATTAAGAATTAGTACACAGAAGGAATTCACTGTCAGAGTGAAAATGAAAGAAGACACCTTCCAAAGGAATAACACTTAATAACACCACATAGCACTTTGCAAAACAAAAATTGAAAAAAAAAACTGTAGTTGACAAAATCAAAATCATTAGCAAAAGTGAAAAAAATATAAAAAAGAAATTAAAAAAAACAAAACATCAAGCATTTCACCGGATCTTGTGCAGAGCACGGTTACTCGTTGTCTTCCTGTTTAATATCATTCGTGAATAAGTGCACAGACAGACAAGGAGTATTAAGCACACAAATGTGATAATGATAAAACACCCATGCGTAACCTCTGCCACCATTGTGTGAGTCCTCTTACTCTTTACATGTTGGTGTGTGGGATGCTTTCAGCTTAGTCAATATGATATACACAATACCGTTGATGGAAGACCATCCCCCAATAGCACTAAAATATCCCAAATAAGTAATTCAAATCATTATGCAATATTACCACCTAGAAAACACTTGCATGTGCAAATTAATTGCCTTAATGACTCTTCTCTATATAAGATTTTATAGAAAACAGTGACAAAAAATCAACACATTCTTAGCCAGTCCCTGGGTTGCTTTTCTATTTGCAGTACAAGTTTTCTGGTTCAGCACCTTGTTCATTAATCATGTCTTGCTTTAACACCCATGAGAAGCAGTCGAGCACAATGTGATATCTATTATTTGCTGTAATGACAGGAGAGAAGCATCAAGATAATGTTAAAATTAGTTCTTTGGATGATTCGGAAGAGATAATGGGCTGGTTCAGTGTGCTTTTTCTTCATGAATAGGTCAGAAACCATAAAGAGGATCTGTTTCACATTTTGTACCCTTTCACAGAAGATGATAGAATTACTAAATGCATAAGGCATTCAACATGTCTTCATGGGTTAATAATCTGGGGGCACTACTTTAATCAGTAAGAAAACTACATTAGCCATTCTGTTCTTCTGTGCAGTCGGTGTCTGAGCATATCTCCAGTCAGGGGTTGATTGCTCTAGGTTACAGTTCAATAACTTTCATATTGTAGTCATTGCCTTTTTGTAATAAAGAAGGACATCGCCCTTTCATCCTACCAAGTGCCCTTTATGAGGTAATGTGTTTTGAAAATGGGTCACACATGGTAAGTGCTCTTAACCAAATGTTGACAGCAATAAAGACATGGTAGTCATTATTTCCTTAAACAGATAGCCATTATCTCCTTTGATAGGTTAGAGAAGTGGGTGCATTCAATTAGTTTACAGTCACAAAAGAGTTTAGGCTTAATTTTGCTACAGTCTCGAGTCTTGACCAAACAAATTTCACATTTGCAGTCTATCATGGATGTATAGAGATAAATTGAATGGAATGCAAATAGAAAGAGTTCTGATTTTTTGGGACACCTTCCACTGGTTGCATTCTCGTGGTATTTGGTTTTATGCAGCATATACATGCTGTATATATTCATAAAAAGGAACAAAAATAAACATTTCAGGACAAAACAAACATCAACATATATTTTTGCATTCATGTACATAGCCACTTATTTGAAGACCACCTGATTTTTCCATCATATTGAACTAATCCAGCTGAAAGCATCCACACCATGTAAATCACCTCCCTCCCCGATTGACTTCTCATTGTGCAAAAGTTTTTTCCTTTCCAAGGCCTTACCCTTTTTGTCCGGGTGATTATGGAAAGGGTCAGCCACATGGGGGTCTGTGTTCTCAGAAGAGTCATAGGTATCCTTCCAATCCATGACCGTACCCCTATCGTAACTCTCGTGCCCTCTTGAGTGGGAAGTTGTACTGGGATCTAAGGAATTTGAGCGTTCAATTTCATCAGATACATTGTTAGCAACAGATTTTAATGAATGATTGATGCTTTAGAGCAATGCCTACATGAAACAGACATATTTTCATTATTCTATTGTAGTTTTATGAAGGTATGTATAAAACTTATTATCACTAAAGGGTATTAGTCTCTACAAAAAACTATATTATGTTATTTTCTAAAGTATGTAGCATTAGCTTTTTACATGGTAGAACCTCAATAAATAAAAAAATAAAAAAATCTGTGACCATGAGTCATTGTGGTGTCCTTATCTGTAAAGTCATCAAACATCTGTAAATCCATTTAATCTCTGGGAATGCTTGATGACAACCAATATGGTGGTCAGTAAAGCTTCCACAAAGTCATCACCATATTTTTTAGAATCCTAAATAACCGATCCACCTACTTACAGTATGATGGAAGTGAAGCATAGTCAACTGATGGCATTCAGGAAACTGAGTTAAGTTCTCTGTAGGATTTTTAATGCCTGCCATATTATGGACACACAACTTTGAAACAGATATAAATCAGAAATGGTCCAATATTTTAATGAAACTCAGAACGCAAGGTGGGGGATTTATTAAAACCAGTGTAAGAGAAAACTGGCTTAGTTGCCCATAGCAACCAACCAGATTCTACCTTTAATTTTTCAGAGCTCATTTGGAAAATGAAAGGTGGAATCTTATTGGTTGATATGGGCAACTAAGCCAGTTCTACTTTACACCAGTTTTGATAAATCTTCCCCAAAAACTTTTTTCAGGTGTCCTTTTCTTGTTGTGGAGAGATAATTAATCTCATTTCGTCGGCCTCTTTTCTAGTTTAATTTCCTTGAATTATACTGCATTGTGATTTCATAATACAGCTTATTGTTTTTCTTTTTAAGTTTGAGTATCATTATTAAGGTTTCTCACAAACAATTGGGATGCTAACCTGGAATGAATAATTCCTTTTGCCTCCATTAAAACATAAAGTGACAACAGCAGTTTGGCCATATTTTGTGACTTAAATCATCAATGTATCATATTAATTGGATCTTAAGAAATGAAAGAAAATGATCCTGAGCTGTAAATACTTCATGTTTTATGGTTTTGGAGATGTCTGTGAAATATTAATGCTCAAAGTCAACATTTGCAAACTGCAGAATTTTAAACAAAGCTTTTGTAATTTGAATCTAGAGGAGATTTATCAAAACTGGTATAAAGGAAAATTGGTAGGCTACTTCTTATTTTTGCATTTTGAATTTAGGTTTTGAGATCCGGCAGGTTTTTATTTACCCCAACTACTTCAAGCTTAATAAAAGGGCCATTTTAAAGATTATGGACTACTTAATGCACCTGGCCTTGGGCGAATGTTCTGTATAGAACATACAATTATTTGGTCAGAAACTACACTACTTCAGGTGTCACTGAATATGAGAATGGCAGCAGTGTGAGATAGCTGTGGGTAGTGGTGGGCAAGATTTGATGGATGAAAGGTATATATGACTTTTTTTTGTATCATTTATTTTTTTAGACGTACTCTTTATAGATATGTTCAGTTTTTCTCCGGACACCACTATGCTGCAACTCTTCATAAAGCCTAGGTTCTCAAACTGTTGTACATCTACCTCAGGGAGGAACACCAGCGCTCTACTTTGATGTAATGAATAGTTTAAACCTGGTTTAAACACTACTATAGATCAATTTGGATTGTCTTTTTTCTGTTGTCTCAGGTCCAAGCTCACTAATATGATCTCAAAGCTGGCAATACATTTTATATAGCTGTTGGCTGAATGTTCATTCATAGAAATCTCTCCGGACTGCCCCATAGGTATCCATGCTTGGCTCAGTCAAGACTACATATATTCTGAATAGGAAGAGGGGTGTAAGCCTCATCTGGGACCTCTGTGGTGTTTTATCATCCCAAGAACAAAACAATTGGTCCTGCTGAATACAACACGCTCTATCCTCATCTCCCCTGACATGTGCCATCAGGTTACAGTAACAGTTGAAACCCTCACACACTTTACATGGTCAACCAGTCCGGTTTGGCTGACATTAATCTAATGTGTATGGTCAAATTTAGATTTGTCTGTTACATATAGGAATAGATTGTTTTGGAGGGTGTAGTATTGTATTGTTAAGATTGGTTGTGTATTATTTTGATGTAGTATTGTTCTCGTTGTATCTTGCTGCATTATTTCCTTGGTTGCTTGCCTGGTCATTTTTCACTTTATTCAACACATGTTAAATATTCTGATTACTTTAAAATACTATTCTAGTTTCTTTCAAGTCATTTACATCAGTTGAAAACGGCAAGCTTTCTACATGAATTCCCTTAAGCCATATGTATAATTACTATTTGCATTCTCTTCATTACAGTATTTAGGCTTAAAAAATTGCAGCATGCCATGTGCATCTTCCTCGGCAAAACAGGTTAAGATAAATGAATCAGTCAATACCCGGAGCAAGCTATGCTGCTTGTGTCTGCTCGGACTATTGTGCTTTCAAACATCTGTCAGTAATGTTCCTTGTAGAGTCAATAAAATAGAAATCTTGCTACAATGAAACAAGACAAATGCTACAATGTATGGCCCACTTGTGGTGTAGCTTTTTTTGCAGGTAACAAAGGGACACCCTTCCTTTTACCGACAAAAAGTCTTTGAGAGGGAACTAAACACAGTGTAAACAGTAGAGCTTGAATCTGAAAGACTATTGTGTTATGTACAGAGAAGAAAAACAACGGAGCACAGCATGATACCGACTATGTGTTTGGCCATTTACGGAGAACACAAGAAAAGTAGAAACATCTTGTGTGCCTCTCTATCTTTGTTTGAATTGTACAGAAACTAAAATGGGCTCATCCCATAAGAGGCAACCTTTATTTTTTTCTTCTGTAAGATTACACTGCCATGAAAAAGAAAAAATTTCCAATTAAAGGTCTAAAGGTTCTCTGCTTTCGAGGGAATTATTTACCCTCTGTATGTTCCACTAGCAAGAAGTGGAGAGGGTTTTACTTTAAATTTACTCTTTGATCTTACATGTTTTTATATCACACCTTATCTTAAATTTTCCTCTACTAAGAGATTAACTTAATGGAAGTGTTACTTTCCCAGCTATAATTTCCTTGAGTTAATGGTTGATATCAGCCTCATAATAAATCAATGCCATATATGAGAGATTGGGCTATTATAATAATTACATGAAATCATAATCTTTATCATGATTAGATTGATCACTCAAATTTCATCCAGCTTAACCTGTCTACAGTGATTAGTGGCAGAATAGATAAAATTGTTTTAGATATTTAAGGGGAACCTCCAACTAAAAGATGTACTTACCCTTGTATTCCTACCTTGAAGTACTATGCCTCCATAATTTTTCAAAATGGTGAAGCTAACCATAGTTACAATAGAAAAAATATAACTTATTTTTGGCTGCTATGGGAAGTTCTTTTACCTTTGTTTTGAGTTTTTTTTATGTCCCTATATGTTCTCACTGAATGAAATGATGGAGTTTATGGTGTAGAATAATGGCATACGATGTATCCTCTAATTATAAGAATTAGGCTAGGAAAAAATTCAGTCTAAAGTTATAAGATTCCAACATGCATGGATTGAATTACAATATTGTAGTTCAGTACAATTTATATATGTCTGGATCTGTTTAATCAGATTTTCCCCTAGGTGTTTGATAAGTTGAAAACATGGATAACGAAAGGAAGGAATAACATTACAGGTAAGGGGCACTGATGTTTTCTGCCGTAAACTTTCTTTTATAGTAAGTACTGGCTCGAGGCATGCTTTACATTTGAATGTATTGCAGTGAGTGCACCTGATCTCAAAGTCCTTAACAGATATGCTTTTGAAATTGGAAATAATGTATGCACTGTATATTTACTTGACGTCTCTCCAGCTGTTAAACAGCACAATCCAGTAAGCACAGTGAAATCATTATAATTGTAGCTTTCAAGGCTTGTTGGGAAGTGTTTATCAACAAGAGCTCGAAAGACATATCTTGGATCAACACTAAAATAGATTTAGATCCTAAATAATAATTACTATTTTGCTTTTTCATGCAATTGAATAGTAACAGAAAATCTCTAACATATGACTGAAATATAATATGTTATTTTAAACAACCTCTGGATTACTGAATTGGCTCAAGCTAGATTTGGTTTTGTATGCTAAGAATTGGTTCCATCACTTAAAATGGTTATCCTTACTGCCCAACAACCCAAGATATTATAGAACAACAAGGAAGAACATGGTTACTAAAGAGTTATCTTAAGTAAAGGCACATTGCTAGGATATACTATTAATGTTCTACTGGTGGGTGTCTAACCACTGTGACTATTGCCGGCTTCACTTTCCTAGCGATCTGCCATCAATGTCTTTGCTGAGACAATCCATTTAAAAAATAAATACCTTCTTGGCATTGATATATAAGTTAGCATTTCCCAAAACATCAATGTTTTAAAATTTTTACCACATGGCTAGAATACGACTGTAAGGTTTGAGGAAAATCAACTATTCTAGGCACACTACTGTTGTACTAAGACTATTCATTCAATGGTAGTACATTTTCTATACATTATATATTAGCAACTACAGAAATCCAGTTAGATGGAGGATGAGTAGTAATAAAGAGGAAAGGGGTTTTTAGTTGTGATAATGGTCCAAGTCACCAAAATTGCCTCTTAAGGTGCCTATACACCTATAATAATCTATCTCTGCTCAGATAACTAACTCAGGTATCTCTACTGATTCCCACATGTGCATCATCTGTCGGGAGGTGTGGGGGGGGGGGGTGGTAGAGTCAGGAGCTCCCCATACACATTAAAGGGCTTGTACAGGGGGGTTTATTTATTATACTCACTTATATAGTGCTGACATATTCTGCAGCACTATATAGACATTACTAGCATTTGCTGTCTACAGTGGCGCTCACAATCTAACATTCTCTATTAGTATGTCTTTGGAGTGGGGTGGGGAAACCAGAATACCTGAACAAAACCCAGTGCTAACTACTGTGCCACTGTGATACCACACTCTTTCCTCAGGATAGATCTCTAATATCAGATTGGTGGGGGTCCTACTCCTGGGATCCCACCTGTTAAAGAAGCTACGCTGCTTGTGCAAGCGCTGTGTCCTTTTCGCGATTCAACTGCACACTATTTAGCTTGTAACAGTGGTACAGTTTAATTAGAACTGTTCGTCCTCTTCTAGTGAATGGGACGATGAGTTGTAGTTACACTGCACTATTGCTATACACTAGACTTTGTGTAGTTAAACAGTGAAGAGGACACAGAGCTCAGACAAGTGCCGCGACCTCTTTCAACAGTTGATCGCCGAGGTGCCAGGAGTTTGGCCCCCATCAATCTGATATTGACATACTGATGACTATCACAAGGATAGGTCATCAAAATACAAGGACTGCACAACCCCTTTAAATTGTTGGCTGGACCCTCAGTGGGGTTGGCTGATAAAAATGTGTATGGGGCCTTTATCCAATATAAAGTCATAGGAGCAGGATAGACTGTGACCCCTTTTTAATATTGGCCTAGAAAATGTACACTGGTGTAAAAATGAGAACACAACCTAGTTGCATGTTTTCTGCCTATAAGAAATACTGCAGAAGTTAGAAACACATACCACACTGTATTTAATTAGAGATTTTCACTGACAATGTCTTCACATGCCAACTAAACCCATCAGAAACAATAGGGAGCTGTCTAAGAAGTACTGTAGGTTCTGTATAAATTTAGATATGCCATTTATCCACCTACATGCGCAATAGGAAGAAATATCATTTTTATTGTTAATTTGTATGAAAATACTGTCAGAGAAGCAATTTGGAAGGTCATTATCAGATTAAAGGAGTGGAATAAATTATTAATGTAATATCAATTTATTAGCTTTGTCTGTGGCAATGGATATCAGACTTTCACAACCGTTCCTATTTTCACTTAAAAGAAATATTTTTCCTCTGCCTGCAATGTTTCATGTTTCATATCTTATATCCCCTTATCAGTGAAATATGAGACTTCTACTGGGAGATAAGTAAATATTAATACGCCTGCTACGCCGCGTTAATAGCTTGGGAGGTGTTAATGAAATTTCAACCTCTAAAGATCTTTGAAGGAGGAAGACTCTTAATCTGATATATCAAACATTTTGAATATCTTTTGTCCAATTATTTTAACATTTATTACTATTTTGTTCTGTGAGCTATTTTCATGTAATATTTTTTTAAATGAAAATAATAGTCCTAATAAACCTGACAAGAACTATATTTCTAAGAAATGGTGCATCTTCTTAAATGGCAATTTTGGTCAACTCCACATCACAGATACGGGTGTACAAAAGATCTAAAAGGAACACTACGTCTATGATTGCGGTTACTTTCCCATTTCCAGTATGAAACTCCAACATGGCTGTTCCAGCAGACAAGAGGAGAATCAGCCGGACACAAACCACAGCATGAAGCGTTTTTGTGTCAGGCCAAGTCTCCGCCTGTCTGCAGTAATGCGTACGGATCTCCGCCGGACTTCATTACACGTAATGGGGCCGGAGGAAATTTAATTTGCAACCAGCAGTGCTGGATCCTGAGAATTCCAGCAAGCTGTTTTCTGCTGGAACAACCTGCCAGAATTAAAACTGGAGGAGTGAAAGTAGCCTCAGGCTGCTCTAAGAATGATTTACGAAACAAGTATAAACTGACCATACACTGTGTAAAAAATTTCCTGATCTGGAGCTGCAGTTGAAAACTCTATGGAAAAACAGTGAAGGGTGAATTTGGTAACAAGAGGATTAAAATAAATAATAATAAAATAAGTAAAGCAAAAAATAGTCTTTTTTTTTTAAGCTCAAATCTAAAAAAGCAGATGCAAATCTGGTATTTTTTTTTTTCTTACCATTTAATGCCACAAAAGAATCTGGAAAAGAAAAAAAAAAGAAGGAAAATGTTACTTCTGCTTCCTCTGTACAGCATATGGTCTATGAAATCTAACACCTTCTTTACAGTCCACCTATTACTTCTGTGATTTTTACCACATCAGCTCAACACTATAAATGCCCTCTCCATTTCCCCTTCTGCAAACATCGAGGTTCCTTTTCATGTCAGAGTCACAATGATAGAATTCTTTCAGCTCATTAATGCAAAGTGTCTTTCTTATTATTGTTGCAGGTAATGTTGACTCTGGGAATTTAGAAGGCTTATTTCACCCAAAGTAAACACAGGGTTGATTCTTTGCTTACTTTGGCAGTCGCCTAGGCCGTCTGTATTGCCATGCTCTACGTCTTGCTCAAATGGCACTCTGTGAAGAGGGAAGAAAAACACAGGATTAGGAACCCCAGCACACAGGCTACGTGCAGCTGGTGTGGAAACATCAAAAGCTCCATGTGCACAGTTTGGACAACATAACAAGAGTCAAAAATGCTAAACTAAAAGATAAAAAAAAAAACAAGATGCATAGAGTCATGGTGACCTTGACCATATTCCATTAAAACAAATGTAAGACAACGTCCAGAATATTGTTTATGGGACATCGTTTTATTTGTCACAAACAAATAATCTTCTTTTGATGTCCTGCAATAAAATCGTTTTATATAATTATATCATTTTTTAACTGTGATTATTTTAGACTTTACTTGCAAAAGTGAACATGGCATAAAGCCCTTGAGAGCAATCAAAGTTTTTACAAGCATGATGTCCAGTGGTGAGCTGATACACATTATAATCCAGAGTCTAGATAACACATGCCACCATGAAATGCAGTGCCATCTGCAGGCAGCATGTTATAGGGCAGGAGGAGCTGAGCCGATTGATATACAGTTTTATGGGAAATGATTCAACAATACTTGTAATTTATACTGTATCTCTCCTTCTTCTGAGCCCAATAGACATGTGGGCAGTCTGCGATTGACTACCTTCCCTGTACGTGTGTAAATAGTGAGAGCTGTCAATGAAAGACATCCCACTTGGGTAACTGAAATTAGTACAAGCATAGATTTCAATGCATATGTCAATCTTCTCAGCTCCTCCTGCCCTATAACATGCTGCCTCTAGATCGAACTCCCTTTAAATTCCTGCTTGAACTTGTAAAAGCGCCTCAAATAACTGGCCTCGTTTTGCCATTAAAATAGACATTCAAAGTGCGAAATTATGCCAGCCATATTTGTTTTTCCCTAAACTTTGAGAGACTGTCGCCTGGAATGTGTGACAATTGCATTACTACGGGTAACCTAAATGTAGTGCATGCATGTTAGTGGAGGGATGAATTGCCTTATAAAAAATATTATGTTATCAGTAAGCATACTTTCCTCCATATTTTTTCATTATGTTAACTATATATGTCAACAGTTCAGTTTCATATAGTCTTAGTAAGGTTATCTACCCATCATTTAACTAGGTTTTATTTTAGGCTAGGACCCAATTTGTTACTAATCTGGTAATTAAACGGGTTGACCTAGTATTTAATATTAATGATCTATCCTCAAGATAGGTCATCAGTATGTGATTGGTGGGGGGTCTGATGCCTGGTAACCCCACCGATCAGTTGTGTGCAGAGGGTGCAGCACTCTGGTGAGCTCCATGCTCTCCTCACAGCTTAAAAAGCACAGCACCATACACTGTATAGTGGCTATGCTTGGTATTGCAGCTCTAACCATATCATATGTAACAGATGAATTATCTATAGAAATAGCAGTTCTGTTACCAATAGGAGACCCCCTGAGTAGGTTATACAGTCATAGTAATCCAACCTGAATCCTAGTTTTAAAATTTGACCATGGACAACATCTCTATGCAGTTGTTGCATGGAGTTCCTCCTGATACTCTTTTCCTCCCACACTCCAAAAACACTCCATTTTTGTTTGCCTATGTGTGTTGATAATAGTAAATTTAGATAACGAGCCCCAGGGGGAGACAGGGATTTATGTGAATGGTGACTGTCTCTGTACCGCACTGCAGAACATGTTGGTGCTCTATATGCAACATATATTCAGTAAATAAAAGGATTAGGTTTATTGCTAATTAAAACAAATCTTTAAGGATTAATGGATTATGTCACCTAGTAATATCAGGTAGGACTAAGACATCCTCCCAGTTGTTATCAAGATGTCACAAATCATAGTGTCATGAGTTGTCAGTCTTAAATCCATGAAAATAATGAAGCTTGTGAATTCTATAGAAGTAAGGAGAGAACAGCATGTGTCACCCAAACAACCCCTTGCACAATAATCATATTGTGTCTATGCACCAGGCTTCGTCCTGTCAACTGTGGTTTGGAATGCTGCTCAGATGTCCAAGTATTTTTAGAAAGTTACTCCATATGTTAGTCAGATGTGAGTTCTCTACCCAAAAGTATTTGCTTCTAATTTAGTTTTGTTAATGAAATCAATATGGAAATGACTTAAGTGTGTGTAAAGTGGCTTCTTATTATTCTTCACAGTAAACAAACTCGACTTGTACACAGCAAATATTCACATTGGAAGGAGATTTACTACAGCAATTATGGCTTACTACATCCCAAAAAAACAACCCAAAGTCATTAAAGGGAACCTGTCACCTGGATTTTGGGTATAGAGCTGAGGACATGGGCTGCTAGATCACCGCTAGCACATTCACAATCTCCAGTCCCCATAGCTCTTTTATTGTGTAAAAAAAAAACTATTTTATATATATATGTAAATTAGGCTTCTAACGTTTCCGGAGCCCAGCCGTGCCCCGCATACTCCGAATCTACTCCTTGCTCCCCGACGTCACAAAGCTAGAGGGCCATAATCTCGCAATGCGCGAGCTAGCACATGCGCAGTATCGGCATAGTGTTCCTTCCCTGTGTTGGCATCAGCCTCAGGGAACGAACTGTGCATGCGCTAGTTTGCACATTGTGAGATTACGGCACTCTAGCTTTGTGACGTCAGGGAGCAAGGAGGAGATTAGGAGGATGCGGGGCGGTGCTGGGCTCCTTCACTGTGAGCATGGCTGGGCTCAGAGTCAGAGAATGCTCGACTCCTCTCTCAACCATGGAGGAGACAGGACTCATCTAATGTTAATTTACATATCTATGAAATCGTTTTTTTGACACAATAAAAGCACAAAGAGCTATGGGGACTGGATATTGCAGATGGACTAGCGGCGATCTAGCAGCCCATGTCCTCAGCTCTATACGCAAAATCGAGGTGACATGTTCCCTTTAAGCTTCCAGTGGGTTATGATGTAACAGGCTGCCTTGATTATGAATATTCCCACCTGCTTTGAATTCACAACTTTACAGTGCCTTGTAGAGGTTATGGACCAATAGTATTTTATTGGTCTAACTATTCATGCAAAGGCCAGATTGTAACCAAGACACCAACACCCACAGGAATAATAGCTGCCCATAATCACACAGATGTTGCAAAGAGATATCTCCCAAGAAAGAGAACCATCTTGCCAGCACCACCTATTGGAAGTCGCCTCCTATGAGTCAAGATCCAACTTTTCAACAAGCCTTGTGATTTTACAAGGGAAAATAGCCAAGCCAGATTCCCTCCGATCCACCCATCGCTGTTTTTGGGTACTTGTCCCTCATCAGTAGGAAGTAGGATTCTGGCTTGCTGAGTGCGATGCATTGGAAGCAGCTGAGGTAGGGTGCTGAATCTTCTTAAAGAGACCAAGCCTTTAGCACTCCATGGTATGGCGACTTATTGGCAATGCTCCATGGGAAATTATTATGCAAAGAGGTATTTCACAAGAAAGAACTATCATCAGTATGCAGTGGCATTGTAGCTGGCACAGTGTGATACAGATGGATATCTGGCTTGGCTATTTTACCTTGTCAAATCCCAAGGTTTGCTGGAAAGTTGGATCTTGAATCTTCTAATAGGCGGCGTTCTCTTTCTTGGAAGCACTGCCAATAACTCTCTATATTGTGGAGTACTTTTAGTAACTCTCCATACAGAACTGGTCTGTTTAAGGAGATTCACCAAACTGCCTAAGCACACATGTTGAAAATCTGCCTGCCAGTGACCTGTAGTGATCATGGTCAATGGTCAGCTATTCTATTAAGCCCCCAGAGGATCCACACATTTCAAAGACTTGAGAATGTGTGTGGCCAAATGAATCAATCACACTATTCTCTTGAGCGCAGTTTTTAATGGCAGCAATAAAGGGCATCTTCAATAACAATCAGACCCTCTACTGTGTAACACACAAAATAAGATATTTTAATGTAAATCCTCCATCTTTCACAACAAAGTCCTCATGTGGATATTAAGCTGAAAAAAACAAGTTCAAATTGTTTTCTTTGCTTTAACTTTCAGTTGCCTATTCTACTTTTACGGCAAGGATAATCAGTGGTGGCTCCAAGCCGTTCCATGTATTGAAAAGTCCTATTATATTCTTCATAATTATAGCTCTCTGGCATGGAAGCACCTGCTCGCCAAGGACAACTTAGTCTTGTCACAGAACTTGTTATATTTCTTAGGCATTTCTTATATTGCAGAATGGAAACATTGTGTCATTGTGTCAGGCTGGCTGTACATTATGCATTCTGTTTTTTTTTTTTTTCATTATTATAATTACCAGTGTTTCACAGCAGCCAGACCTCCTAGACAAAGTCAATTGCTTATCCAATTAAAACATTCACTGACATAATCTCCGGAATAGTTATATCTTGTGATTTGTGTCAACTTACTTAGTACCAGGTGACAGCTGTGAACATGTTCCTGCATCTCGCAACCAAACACAGTATGGGTCTCTGGAAGCAATACAAGTCCTATACATAAGGGATACAGAGCGCAGAATGAGGATTTCATCCTAGTTTAACCCAAGAGCATTCTGTCTACTCCAGGACCAACAACAAAACACAAATCAGCATACAATCTCCTACAGGCAAGCAGCAAGCACGTACTTTTTACACTTCATATGTCGTTCACATCTTGCAAGAGGTACCCAGATGACACAGGTGGAAAATGCAACGTAGAGAGCACTGTTCTGCTTGTCAAACTGCATTCCAATAATCCTCTTGTCCTCTGTACCTTCGTAGTTACACCTAGACAAAAGAAACATTTTATACGGTTGGAAATAATGCTTCTTATTGTAATATATATTTCCATAATTACTGGAAAAGGGCAAGAATTCTTCAATATCTGGCAGGTTACTATGAAGTAAAATGGATTTAAAGTTAATATTGTTTAAGCCTGCCCCAAAGAACGACTGTCCATAGGCAATTTTCTGTCCACGAGATTCATTTCACACCATAAGATTTTTCAAGTCATCTTCTGGTGACATAGTCCTTTCCCTTTTTATATGTAAGAGTAGATCATAGGTGCGATGGAGGTTTTAAGGGTTTTCCCAAAGGACACTTGAAGCATATTCACAAGCTAGGAAGGTTTCACCTTTGAGGAGGCTTTGGACCCCCCGACCCCAGTCAGCCCGTTGAGGCCACAGCTGCAGCCAAGTGAAGACTGAATGGAGCAGTAGTTGCATATATTCATAGCTCCATATTAGTTATGAGAACAGATGAACCAGCTTGCTTAGTGTCATGTTGGGTCTATTCCGTAATGTTACCATCATTATTGAAGCACTGATACGTATTCCAACATAGCTTACACTGGAGGAACAACTGTTGTTTGTGGTTTAGTAACAACTTTGCACCCAAAGTAGTAATTTAGCCCTAGGCAAGTGGATGCTACTTCAAAAAATTGTTAAAAAGCATCTCAAAATGTGGCAACTTAAATGACACATGATACAGTGGAATAGGACAGAAATGGAACAGTATATTCAGTATAACTAATAAAATTTGGATATGTTTTCTTCATTTGAATATTATATTGTGTTAGATAGCTCTAACTAGCTCTCACAAGTATAAACTGTTTATTCTTGGGTTATCAGGGAAGCAATAAGCTTCACACATATCACCCACATATCATCTATTTAGAGGCGGCTGTTGAAAGCTTTTCTTACACCTAATAGGGATGCCAGATTAATTGCCTACACGCCTGTCCTACATCACATAGGGAACAGCAGTACAGCAATCAGCTTGCCTGATCTTACATAGGATATTATCAAGCTGAGTGGTCTGATGTGCTGTGTATTGCCATTAGATATCAGTGGCATAATTACACAGATCTGTAATCACATGGACTTGTATTCACTTGATTTCACACATGGGTTACACACTTCTTCATATTACAGGCAGTATAGACACAAGGCCCCGGTCAATATGTATCTCCTTACTAAGAGAGTTATACCATCATAGTACAAGTAATTAAAACATATATACAAAGTCAAACCGATACCTACTTTTCAGCATTGTACACATTCATCTCCTCCAAAAAGAGACTGTCACTAAGAAAGCCACTGTATCCGGTTCTTGCCAAAAACTTGAGCACAACGCCCCTCTCTGAACCCAGAAACACCACTGTGTTATTTCGGTATGGACCTGCAGCAGTGTCAACTGCAATTTTTGTTAGGCGATATCTGGAAATAAATGGTCAGAAATTGATTTGCTTGATAAGTGAATTTTTTTTTGTATGAGAACTCTTCAAAAACAACGAGGGTCATTTATTAAGCTTTTTAAAAACTGGTCATAATAACCCCTATATCCGGCTGTGGATCCAACAAAGTTATAAGGAGGTGCAGGCCTCTACATAACTTTAGCTTATCCAGCGCCAGTCTAAACGTAAGCCAGTTTCCTAGCTGTCTTACATTTAGACCACTTTCTACACCTAAAACAGGAGTAGAAAATGATGAATGAAACGGGCCTTCCATTCCCATCCCCTTCTCCGCCCATGCTCACTTGGTGTGAGCAGGAACAAGTCGCAGTGGTGCAACTGACCATTGTTTTGCAATCTGGGCCTGAAATACACCTCCTCTGTATGGAAACAAGTAATCGTTACTGGCATCACTTGTCCCAACAGAGAATAACTGTTGATGGGCAGCATATCCCTGTTTAAACAGCACAACCTGCTTCCCAGAAATGATGAATTAAGTTGATAATTTGCTCAATTATGATCTCAGCTGCTTTTTTTCACGGGGCAGTTATCAGGAATAAGCGTTCCTAGGAATGCTGCTGCCCAACCTTTGCCTCAATTGTTGATTCATGTAAAGGGGCCTTATATTAGTAACTTTGAACATTGAATTAATGGTAACACTTTCAACATAAAGAAGAGACAAAAATATTACCTAGCAGTGTAGCTATAGAGGGTGCAGAGGTAGCAGTCACAACCAGGCCCAGGAGCTTTTTAAGGCCCACAGGGACCTTGTGCTACATAAGAAGATACCAGTATTATAGAAAGCCCATGGTAAATGGGGGCACTGTTACAGAGTTTGCACTAGGACCTAGTATCTTCAAATTAGGCCTCTGATGTCAACTAGTTGTTTTCAGCAAAATCAGAAATTAAGTTTATTTTCAATGTTTGTGTTAATCAGTTTTAGAAAACTCTATATCTTTACCCATGGTGATACCTCCCAGCCGTGCCATTATTGTTTTTGTGCAGCTGTTTCATGAGTCTTGGAGGATTTATTTGAAACAGTGAATTAATTTAAAAAAATCTGTAAATCTCATCAAGAGACAGAGGGTAATGGGACAAAAAGTAAATTGGGCAATATGCTGGAGATGAAATTCCCCCCCCCCCCCCCCCCCCACAAGCACCATCAAATCTCATGAGGCAAACTAATAATGAAGGACCTCCTGATCTCTATCTTCACTGACATCTGGTTTTAGCACAGCTGAAATGACATTTCATATCTTGAAAGCAGCCGTGGGACGTTTGTGGCATCTGCCCTGAGCTCTCATCACTTTGTGTTGGAGAAATGCCAAGAACAGCAGATATGTTTACAGACCTTCAAAGTACCTGAAACGAGTTTCGGAACATCAGTGCATGCACTGTGCTTTACTGCAAGGCACTGGACACTGCTTACCTAACCATGGTCCGCAGAAACAATGGCTTGTTTACTATAGAGGGCACTGCCTCATCCATAAGGGGGTGCGTTTTAATGAAATTAAGAGTGTCATCTGGCAGGTCATTGGATGCGGCATATCTTTCGACTGTTGCGGATCCAGCACAGCAGCCTGGCCTGGAAGAGAAAATGGAAAAAAAATATATATATGTCACAAAGCACGTAATAAAGTACTGTACAAACTCTGGTTTCCTAAGTTCAACCTCAATAAGAGATGTTTACTAAGAAAAACAAATTGTAATTGTAGAAAAATTCCATAAACAGGGCTGTAATTAAATCCTCTTGCTTCAAGACCCATATAAAACTAAGCGACGCAATCATTCTTCAGGGAGTGACATATACTAATGTGGTCAAATCCTGACAGAGCGCTCATTATCATATATTCCACAACTAGCAATTAGATTTTTATTAGAATAAAATGTCAGAAGAGACGTTTTTATTGTTTTGTTTTATGTTTCAAGTAACAAACATTTTCTCCGCGTTTTATAAAATAAATGATACATAATGTCAAGTTTTATGGGTAAATCCAATATTTGATATTTATTGTTATATACACCATTTGTAGCTTTCATTGGCCAATCACCAAATAATATAATAAGAACGAGAAACTATATTTAATAGTTTTTTTATACGATGCAATTTTGAGAATTTATGGCACATGATTAAAGTGTAAAGTTAACCTATATATTTGGTATATATTTCAGAAAACTCAACAAGGAGCAATCCCCTAATATACTGTATAAATAGCAGGAGTATTTCTAACTTTACAAGTTGGAACACACAGCGAGGCGTTCCTTTACCAATGAAAGTCATCTGATAAAAAAAAGCTTTCTGGGCTACAAAGAATTAAAGGGCTTGTCTATTTTTACCTGGGCTTAGGAACACGCTCATCTGGGACTGGGGTCCAAGTGGAATCTGGTGATTTCTGTTCCTTGAATCTCCCAGTAAACACGCTGGCGATGTCAGCCATGTCGTAAGCGCAGACAGCAGATCCAGGGATGCTGCAATGTGACATTTCCTAGAATTTGTTAGTCATTCCACAGTTATGCATACAATTTGTGCCTGAAACACATGCCGCATAGAGGCCTTACTGGCACAGAAAGCTTAGCTCTGAACTTGTGACCCTTATCTATTGACAACTGAGGGCGATCCCATGTAAAACAGACAAATGTAGCGCCAGACGAGTTCCTGTTAGCAGCCTTTTTCTCAATGGCGTCTAAAAAAAGACCTAATTATAGGCAAGCTAAAAGAAAGAAATCTCCTGAGAAAACATCTCTACCATGGGGTTTGCACAGCAGGTAATGGGCTGCTAGAATTATGGCCTATTATATTGAAGTGATGGCCTGTAGACATTATCAACACATTTCTAGAGTTAATTCACAAAAAACTGTGCCAAAGAGACCAATCTAGACTTGTAGTGAATGCTGCCTGGTATTAGAGCGGCCAATTAAGACTTTCCCAAGATTTTGACTGGAAAAAAAAAATAGGCCAGTTTACTAGTTTTTTTTTTTTTTCAGGATGCATGGGACTTTGAATTGCTGCTGTGTCCTATTTCACACCACATGCTAAACCAACAGCTATAAGAATATAGATCCCATCAATGATTTGAAGGGGTATTCCAGGATTTGATTGACTTACACCCCATACCCCAGCAATCAGCTGTTTCAGAGTAACTCCAGCGCCAACTGTGTAGTGAACAGGGCTGCTTACAGCAGCACTGCTCCCATTCAAGTGAATTCGAGCAGCACTGCAGTTACCAGATCTGTCCACTACACAATGGATGGAGCTGTATAATTTCACCTCCGGAGCTACTCTGTAAAAGCTGATTGGGGGGAGTGTGAAGTGTCAGACCCTTGTCGATCAGATCATCTGTCCTGCAGATACACCATCATTATTAAAATACCGGAATGCCTCTTTAATGTACAACATTATTATTTGTGGCAGATTGTGACTTATGTCTTCATAACATTCAGTTTGTTGCTGCTGTTGGTAAGTAAATGTCCTTCAAACTAAAAATGAAGGGTCACAGTAGAAATACTGGATCACCAAGTTCCCCCTTCAGTAGAAAAGTTAGTGGTTCTGGCTGCAAAATTAGGAACATTTTGGTCTGTATCACAATGGATTGTGGATTTTTTCCATAAGCTCTTTAATAATGGATCTGGATGGTACCAGGGGGAAGGGGACCAATGGTGGTAGTCTACCTCACATAGCTCTTCTTTAGAGGGTTATCTTACTTTAGCAAATGGCATTTATCAGGTAGACAAAGTTAATACAAGACATTTATTAATGTATTGTGATTGTCCATTTTGCCTCCATTGCTGGTTGGATTCGTTTTTCCATCACATTATACACTGCTCATATCCAGGGGTTATGACCACCACTGCAGATACTAGGTGGCCAGGATCGGAGCTGCTGCACATGCATGCCTAGGTGTGCTCCCACAGTCCCGACCAGAAAGGGCTAAGGTTTACGGCACTCAAGTATAGAAAATTAAATGTTTATTGAAGCCACCCTTAGTTTTCAATATTTATGGCGAACGTTTCGGTCCCTCCCGGACCTTGTTCACGGCCTACAAAACATGATATACATTTGTAAAACTAATACAAAAACTAGAAAACATAATAATAAAAATAAAAAGAGTAAAAAACAAAACATAATTTGATTACGTTCATTTAAGATTTATTGTTATTTTTGTCTTTTATGTTTTGTTTTTTACTCTTTTGGTTTTCATTATTATGTTGTATAGTTTTTGTATTCATTTTACAAATGTATATCATGTATTGTAGGCCGTGAACAAGGTTCGTGAGGGACCGAAACGTTAGCCGCAAATATTGAAAACTAATAGTGGCCTCAATAATTTAATTTTCTATTTTCTGCCGTGAACCTTTTTCTTATATCTCTGGGATATCCCCCCGTCACTGAGCACCAAAGTTCATTTATATGTGGAGTGCCAGCCATCTGGTCGTTGCCGACTAAAGAGGTTGGCGCTTTTTCCTATAATGTAGAAGCATGACCACCACTGCTGGATTACAGGGTGGTCATAACCATGGAAATGACCAGTGTATAATGTAATGGTAAAATGAATCAAGCCAGCAAAGGAGACAATATGGACAATCACAATAAATTATTAAGTGCCATGTATTTACTTCCTCTACATGATAAATGTAATTTACTTGAAGTGAATCAAGTCCTTTCACCATGATCTCAGAAAACAAACTCCTTAAGAAAAATTCAGAGTGGAAGCTTACAGAAGAGTTCAACACAGTCGGCATTACCTGTTGTATGGCGTCGAGAATGTAGCTAGCACAACATCCCGGCCATTAATATGGATCACATCAGTAACAGCTTGCAGTATGTTGAAGTAGAAATGGGAATCACCAGGAACAGAGCAATTCAATCGAGCTTTAAGAAACGAAGTCCACTGTTTCTCAAGCACCCTCTGAGAGCCTCCCATGTCATTCTTGCAGACCTGGGCTACTCTGGGAAATACCACCTACAGAGCAAAACAATATTTCAGCGACAGTGTCAGAAAATGCCAGGATGTGTAATAGGATACAATAGCTACAGTATATAATCCTCCGGAGAAAAAAATAGCCACCAAAGGCAAAAATTCAGCGCTGGAAGCATGTGCTGTAGAAGATAAGAATGTGCCATTTAAAGCAGTGCAATAAATCCCCTAAAAGATCAGATGTCTGCAATATATAAATTAATTTCTAGAAAGACTGCTTAGCTTTCCATTTCCACAGACAAAAGCACATTCTGCTTGTACAGAGCAGATTACTCAGAAAGCTGGATGCTTCTCCGAATCTCTACCCTCTAGAAGGTTTAGAAGATCTTCAGTAACTGTTTTTTTCCATGACCTCCAACAAATCTTTCCCTTTCAGCTTCTGCCATCTCATTCGGTTTTAATAAGCGGAGAGTCTCAATGATATTTCAATCACTGAAGTCATCCGAATAGTATTTTGTTTTGGTTTAATTAAAGATTATGCGGAATTAGCATTTGCACTTATGAATTTAGAAGCTTGTTTTACTAATCGTTTCAAGCGCTACAGATTCCCCACAATATGTGTCAGAGGATCTATACAAATGTGCCGTCTCTGCTCTCTACATACTAACCAAACACAAGCTGACTCCACTGAATAGAAATTCAATCAGAGACTGCCATTTAGCCTTTCTGCCTCCATTTTCATTGACTGGTTACACTGTTTGGGGCCCAGGGTTTGATTCGGAACATTTTTCTGTTTGTAAGGGTTTTAGCAAGTTCAAGGAGGGGAATGAGCACCATAACAAAATCTAATTGGGGATTCTTCTGATTCTGTTTCATGCCATAAAAGGACCGAAAGGGACTGGTTTGTACTTTTTCCTTTATCATCCCTGCAGGTAACAGTCAAAACGGCAATACCTGTGGACAGGAGATAGTCCTGTATAATATCACCTATATGGAAGAGGGGTAAGGCCAATTTAAAAGTGAACCCCCTATCCAAGGACCTATTGGCACATGTAATCATGAAAAGACTAAAAATCTAATTTTACTTTCTATATTACTGATTTGTGGTTGAAATTATTATTATTATTATTATTATTATTATTATTATGCAAATATTTTTACAGCTGATTCTGAACTTTATTGTGCAATATGTACTAATAGTGCAAGCTAAAAATTGTAGGGCCACTCACAGCCATGAATTCAAATCCATAGCCCTCTAAAAAAGAGAATCCCTTGATAAGAGAGCAAGGCTCCTGGTCATTTACCCTGCAGGAAGTTATATGTATACTGGTACCATTCTGAATTTAACCAACTGGAAAATTAATGCCTCGCTGTAGTCACACGCTTCTTTTCTTTTATTTCTACACATCCATATGGCATTGAACAGAAAAGCAACCTCCAGAAACCAGAAAGTCATCAGATATCCCATTAGCATCTGACATCATAGCTTAAAAAAGAAAGTTTATTTTTGATTTTTTTTTTTAACGTCTGACTTCAATTTTATTTCCAGCTCCATATTTGTTTGATGTCAGCATATGTTGTAAAGAAATATGGGCTGATAAGTAAGTGTACTGTAGAGTGGAAACATGAAGTGACAGGAGATCATATTCCACTGCTCCTTCTGGTCACTGTGTCTTGGTTAGATATTCTCGCTCCAGACAGTTCTTAAATAGAAATTTCTACAACTGTCCGGCATACACTACTGCAGCCATCCTACCATACTTTTTAAAAACTTTATTATAGGCTTCATGGATCTGCTTTACTGGGGCATACGTAATAAATTATCTTTATTTTATGAACATTTTTACTACTTGTCCTAAAATTTTAAGTTAAATTACCAGGATGTCTCTTTCACTTACTACGAGACTCTACTTTGTGGAATGTCGCCACAATATACTGTTTCTGGCTTATATGAATATTATAACAGGCAATCAGAAATGGTCAAGAGCGGCAGTGTTACAGTGCAGAGCTCTGGGCGATCCCTGTCTCTGACTCAAACTGGACAAGTTATATGCTTCAATTTTTAAAATCACCAGGTGGATGGCAGGGGCGGACTAGGAATTTAAAGCGACCCTGGAAAAAAAAAAAAGGGGAGATACAGTTGAATTCAGGAGGGCACTTGAGGCCACTGGCCGGGTGCATTGGAGAGAATCAGATAGTTATGTACATGGCTGGTGGCTGTGAGGAGGGCTATGGCCAGTAAGTCCCTGTAGTTCCTTGCACAGCTTTCAAATGGCCATTAAATGGGTTGTCTGGGATGTTGATACTGATGGAATATCCTCAGGATAAATCATCATTATCTGATCAGTGGGGGCAGACCCCCAGCACCTCCGTCAATTCGCTTCCTGAAGACTGAAATGCTCTGGTGAGTTCTGTGGGCTACTTTCAGCATACCACGCACAGCCGCGTACAATGTTTCTTGGCTGGGCTTGTTATTGCAGCCCAGGTCCATTCACTTGAATGGGAATGAGCTGCACCTTGGCCATGTGACCAATGAATGTGGCGTCACTGGCACACGAAAACTGAAGCCTGAGTGTCATGGCCTCTTCAAAAAGCACGGTCGGTGTGGGTGCCAAGAGTCGCTATAAATCAGGTATACCTGTACATCATGGTGGCTGATCGAATGTACGGAGTGGACTGCTGCAGTGAGCCCGTTCCATACGCAGCGGGTGCCGGCTGTATCATACAGCAGACACCCGGCTGCAATGACCGGGAATTGCGATTCCACTGAACCCCATCATTTAACTCCTCAGATGCCGCGATCAACACCGATTGTGGCATCTGTGAGGTAAGGCAGAGGGATGCGGCTCCCTCTGCCTTCTGATCTTAGCCCCTGCAGTGAAATAGCAGTGGAAAGCATATTTCTGGATTCCTGAATGAAGAAAGCTAGGGTCAGCTTCTACCCAAAATAAAATGGCTGATACAGATAGGAACAGATTGCATCCAGCTGCATAATAAAATAGATAATATAATAAAATGGCAGCAATCCACACATAGTTGTCTGAAACCATGGCAAAACGGATAACAACATAACCACTAGAGTAGACATTTTTCTCTTTATACTGGCCTGAATTACAGCCTTTGAAACTTCAATAAAATAATGGATCCAAATATGCATTCCATGACCTTAATCAATATATCACAAGGTGCTTGAATAAAAATGATTGTCTGACATGTGTCCATACATTTAAGAGTTAAACATATCCAGATACAGCACACTATGTATTACTAACTATAATGACATTTCTATAATGAAAATTTAATGTAGAACCTATTATTTGTGAAGGACAGTAGCTTAGCCACATATCTAGTTTCTAGTACTGTGGAGTTTCAGTGCATGCTATCTCCCTCAAGCAGTAATATCCTACATAAGAGTACTACACTTGAAAGACATTATAAAGTTTTAAGATCTGCAATGCAATCTTCCCAAAAGGTGGCCTTGTCATGGTGATTAATGGTTCTCGTTGCAAGGTCTCTTATTGCTGGGATGACATAAGAGCAGTTGCACAGGTAATTTACGTCCATTTCTTGCCCTACCTTTCCCATGCTGTTGTATTCAACTGCAATTTCACGATAGAAAAAGTAGATAAGGTCTCCATAATCCACGGCGTGTACAAAGTATGGCTCTGAAAACAGACAAGGTGGATATAAGGCCAGGAAACATTTCCTATGTCATTGTTATATATCTGTATAGCAGCTTTTTATGACTTTCTGTGACAAATATGTCATACACAATGGTAACAGATGCTGGATGACACCTACTAATGGCAGTCAGAATAATGGTGATAGAGCGTGTTATGACCATAATAATACACATGCTTTCAGTGTCTGAATCAAGGATGTAACACCAGGACCTCACATGGTTCTATGGAAAAGAATGTAGAACATCAATAGGTTCAGTAGAACTCTGAGTCTACATAGTGCAGCCATAATATGAAAACCACAATGTGGTCATATTTTGGCCATGTGAATCCAACTCCAGACAGATTCCATTTGGTATATAAATCTCCATTATTATTGTCCAGAGTTCCTTTTTAGGAGGAATGTGCTTTTCTTTTCACAAATTACAATTTAAGATTCCTTCAGACTGCAAGATGTCCCCTTCTTACGACGTTACATTTTGGTAAAATGACAGTATGCAGACTGTTGCTAAGGGGCATGTGACAGCATTCTGAATGCCATGCTGTAATCCTTCCATATTACATGGATATAAATTTTGCCTATTTTCCTTTGACATGTTCCAAGGCTTGTTAAAAAATCTGATGTTGACTTATAGGAAACCATTTCCAGGATCTCTTTCTGTAGTAGACACCTCTTTGCATATTATTTTGCATGGAGCATTGCCACCAAGTCTCCATACACAGTTGGGCTTCTTAAAGGGGTTATCCAATATTATAAACTGCCCCCCCCCATATGCCAGGCCCCTCACAGGGAATATACTTACCCCGCTCTCTACATAGCTCCTGGTCCCTGCACCGCCGCTGCTGCTTTTTCCCATGCACCAATGAAAACATCCGGTGTTGGGGGGAAGCAGCCAATGGAAGGCGGGGATGGGGGGGCCTCCCTAGCATCACGAGTGCCATTGGCTGCTCCCGACACCGAGTAGAAGCTGCAGCGGCAGTGCGGGGACCAGGAGCGGGGTAGGGAATGGGGACCCAGGTAAGTATATTACCTGTGAGGGGCCCGGCATATGGGGAGAAGTTTATAGTTATTGGATAACCCCTTTAAGGACAGCCAGTACCTCCCCTAAGGATGAATGGTATATAAATGCTACTAACCTTTCAACCATTTGGAATCGTATTTCACAGTGCGCAGAGTTGGGCTGTCTCCTAGACTCCGGTAAATGACGGCATCAATCGCAAGGAAGTCAGTCACAGTTGCAGAATAAAGCTTTCCATCTTGAAAAGAGAAGATGAATTGAAATAAATATGCCACAGGCTCAATTTTCCATGAATTCATATAATGCAGCACAGCAGACTAATGAAACTTTGTTCAAGGGAACAACTAAAGACATTTAAGGTCATTTATGATCTGGCGCACATTCTGTCTCACGCCATGGTGCGGCAGAATCTCAGAATCTTCTTCCCTGCTTACACCAGATAGAAAAAGTGGGCGTGGCTTGGGTGGGGAAGGGGCATGGTTTAGGCATAGAAAATGGTTTATGTAGGACAGCAAGGAAGCCCGCACCTCTTCATAACTTCAGCGAATCCACTGCCAGATATAGGGCTTATTAAGACCAGCGTCTAAAATGCTGGTCTTAATAAATGTGCCCCATTGTTCTTCTGACAGGTTCCCTTTAAAGGGTGTTTTTGGTTCTTCAAGTAAAGATATTTTGAACATACCGAAATGTCCAATCATTATAATAACTAATTAAGACCCTATAGTTCATTCATCCAGTGAATATTAGGACAATTAGGTCAATTTTTTTCTCAGACATAGTTTTCATATAAGAGGCCTAACTAGTCTCAATTCAGTCTCTCAAATGTGATCTCAAGGATCATGGCTCAAGGATTTATGAGTTTGTTCACATGTAGCTCTTCCATGAATGACGACTGCTTATATAGTGAAATATGGCATTTGCCTGATAATTTATCAAATTGGTGAAATGCGAATTGGGTGAACGATTTTGTTCTTCTGTAATCCAGGTTAATCCTAGGACAGAATATAACAAAATACTGCAAGGGAAGTCTACCACCCAGATTGTCATAGACTTCTATGGAGAACAGATGCAAGACATCCTGGTGCCTTCTACTGTTTTGGGAACTGGCACAACAAGCTGAAAAAAGGAACGGGGGATGACCTGTGTACAGTATTTCCTGAATGTCAGACATTGCACAGCATCTTGCGGACTACAAAATTTACTGACAAATTTATATAGTCCCTTTGAACAACCAATAAATTCCCGTTCTAGAAATAGAAAAGTCCAATCTCCAATTTTAGCTATGGACCATGGGGAGTTGGTATGCAGCAGTTATGAAGAGGAACCCATGACTAGTTTTTTCCTCTATGCTCACACTACTCTCTGGTGTATGCTTGATATTATAGTGTCTCCTATGTGCTCAAATACATTACAATGAATACTCAAATGTCATTTGTACTGAGCAAATGGACTAAATTCTCATATTAGCTAGGCTCCAATTTAAATTATACATGCACATGACTGCTCACAAAGTTCTACATTACATTTGCTTGTTTACAAAAGTTTATGAGGTTGAAGTATTAGGGAAAAAATGTACAACTCCACGTAAAACTAATGAGCTCAGGCTTCCTATGGATTTGTGTCTATTCGATGATTGCTTCCAGAGGAGTTCAGGATAAAGCAGATCCCTGTTCAAGCTGGCAATAATCAGAATACACCCCGACAGGCGTAATATTCCAGATTTCCAGTGCTAATTTAGATTTTAAAGCCATGTATTATGTTTCATTTCACTCATACACATCTTATCCTTTTTATATTACATAAGGTAGAACTTAGTGGCAGGAGGCGTATGATGAAAACAAAGACAAATAAAGGCTACACATTTTTGTTTGGTTACTGCTGTGCTGATCAGTGCTCTGAACCTCACTAAATCTGACATAGCAATTGCTATTTTCCAAAAATAAAGACAAATCCAAGGAAACAGTTTCAGAAAGGTTTATGTTATCACAGAAGCTGTTCTTGCTAACCGCTAATTAATTGCATGTGAGGTTTGATATAAATCACCACCTCAAGATCCTGGTGTCGAAGCTCTAGGTAAAGCTGTTTCTAATGTACCTTAAGTTAAAGAAGTCATTTTTTTTATAACTGGCTCATATTTCTAGAGGTTAGTTGAAAAAATAGATGTTAGATATGTCAACGTGGGGTTATTAACAGAATTTCTAGAATAATATATAATGATTATAGTATTGCATAGCATTTTTGTCATTTGCAACATGATTACCAGAAGCAGTATTTGTGATAAAATAGAGTAAAGGCTGGCATATAGCTTCAAGAACTGCTGTCTAAACAAGTATGTTCCCCATAAATATACACGTTCATCTTGGCTAAATGTGTATGTGTTTTCAGTGGGGATAGAAAAAAAAAAAACTCTGGCAGCAGGTTATCTCCAAGGAGAACAAAAAGATGAGGCGCTGAAATTCAATACACCCAATGTTTCTCTCCACCGATATCAGTCGGGCAAAAGTCAGGAGCTCCCCACACACAAGGCTGTCAGCCGGTAATGATGCCACCCTGCATGCAATATGCTATCATGGCTGGGCAGCCTGACAGGAAAGCTAACCAATGTGTTGTAACTGCTAGTGCCATAGCATATTGTGCAATATGGCCCCACCTCTCACCACCTCGGCAGCTCTGCAACAAGCCCTGCTCATATTATACAACTGGTTCCTTGCAGATATTTTTATTCAATCTCAGAGAACCCTTTTAAGGGTGGTCCAGCAACTTCAACATGACAAGAAAGATTGGTAAAAAAAAAAATGGCATTCGGGATATTGTTAAAACATGTTATTGAATGATCTTTAATTCATTCCAACAAATTACGATTGGCAATTTCATCAATTTTCATCCTAATAGGACAATTTTCAAATATATTTGACTGCATGTGACTTATGTTTTTAAATCAATTTAAATGCCCTATTGTAATAATGGGTTCATGTGTCGCTACGCAAAGAAAAATCTTTTAGCCAGTTTTGTGAACCATTGATCTAGATCATCCAATAATATAATAAATGTCTATCATATGAAAATGTATCCATTACAAAGTACCTTTGTGCACATACATATCACTGTGATTTGTTATAGTGTTGCTCAACCTTCCCTCCTTTTGAAAAATTAATTTAAAAAATGTAGACGTAGATCCCACAATAAGCTCCAATACTAGACTTTATACACTGCTCCCTTTTTATGCCAAGAAATATTAAGATCATATTGCAGATGCAGTCAATTAAGTTCTTACGTACATATGTTTACATGGTCATTTTGGACCATGCTAAACACTAGTCGAGTCATGGGAAATTATCCTTCTTTCCACTCTCATTATCCCCTCTGGATTATTTTTCTTTCCTACGTATTCTTCATTTCATTGTACATGCAGTAGAATAATGAGAAACAGCTCATGGCTTGGCTCTCCTCTACATTAGCCAGGGATAAGTGTCCAACATCCAATTGATAAATATCTTTGAGGCATATTTCAGTGGTGGTCGAGTATTATACAATACACATGCTAATGGAAAGAGGCATAAAATGGCATCTAAATCACCATAAAAAAATATAAAGTTTCTGCAAGGCCACTTGGGGTTAGTACTGAAACATCCACTGCATATAATATATAATGTGATAGACTGCCCTGGGGTCCAATGCAGTGATGAGTTCTTTCTATTTTGCCAGCAATAAAACTTCATTTAGACACATGCATCTTGGCTTTAGAAAATAGATTTGTTTTATGTCTCAGTCACTGTACTGAAATGAACAGCATTGTAAGTGTAAGGTCATATGCCGAAAGTAGAGCTACAAGAAAAATGACACGAAAATCATGAATAAAGGAGAAAATAAGTCCATTTTTTTTTGAAAATGAAAGCCCTATTTGTGTTCTCCTCTCTTATGCTGGAATTAGAATAAAATTTATCACCAAACAGATCTGATCAGTTCAGATGTGTCTGTCCTGGGTTTCAACCAGTTGACTGGCCTTCCCCTCCAGAGTATTATATTCCTATATAGAATGTCTCCTCGTACTGTATTAATCAGAAATCCAATAAAATATCTGACCTTGGGATTTAGCATAGAAATGATGTATTGATCTTTCTGAACTTTTAAGGTAATATTTCCAATTAAATCTGACATTTCATTTAAACAATGGAAGTTTTATATATTCACAAAACTGCACTTCCAAGTCTAATAGAAATTCCAACCAAATGGCACAAATCTATGTTAGCGAGAGAGGACAAATTTCAATATACTCCGCTAAAAATGTAAAGTACAACATAAAGCTCAAAACAGAGTTTAAGATGCATAAAAAATTAGGCAGTTGATTACATTCCCACTTTCATTGCCTTTTTTTTAATATACAACTTGGCAGATGCAACATATGTTAGAAAGCAATAATGAGTTACGGGAGGTAATATGTAAGTAAACAGTCGATAATGACTATATCAATATTCTACACAACCTCTCCTCACTTGCTGCCTGCTGAGATATGCTCTGCTACCACACATGCCCCAAAAGGCTTTATACACTTTTGTCAACCATAGTTTCCACAAACTTCATAGTGATCTATACCACATACAGAGGTGACTAATTTACTATGAGCATGTAAATAAACAATTTTAGTAATTTGAACTTTTACAAGTCATACCTGCAAATAGAGCAACGTTGGAATGCTTGGCATCATATGGACATCTGGCCATGCCGCTTATTTCTTCATCTAAAAACTCAAGAGTATCCATCTGATGAATAAAGCAACACGTTATTAACAAGACATTTCACTAGAAAATTAAAACTGCTACATCTCAATATCCATGTGCAAGAGAACATTGTACCAGTTGAACTCAAGACAGCTGAGACAGATGTTTAAATCCACATATTATATTACAATCTACAGGACTATATGAATTATGCTACATGATGAGGGTTTTGCCTGTAAAAACCAAATGATGCAGTTACTAGTAAGCCCCGCTCATGATGGCCAATTTTAAAAGCACCTAACACACTCATAATTGTACATTTGCCAATAGTAATTCTCTCTCTTAAACTTTGGCTGATATGTTATCCCTTGATGGGATTTCTTCTGTGCTGTGTCTGATTATGTGGTCTCTGGCAACTGGCACATTCTCAACACGCAAAAACATAATAAAGTCCTCTCTGTTCAAAAAGTACACACTGGGAGAGCTATCAACAGGAACTGTGGAGGAGGCTTGTCAATGAACTGGTTTGGTGATGTCATAGGGGCATTGAGCTAGTGTCTCAGCAATTCTAATTATTTATTCAAAAACAAGATAAAAATCTTTCAAGGTAATCTGGACAATTGTGTAAAATGATTTCAATGAAAGAGGTTGGATTGGACAAATGCAGGTAAAAGACCCTTTAGGCTGAGTTCACATCAGCCTTCAGCCTTTCCATTCTTCTGCACCGTTATAGAAGCAGAAGAATGGAAAGTACGGATTCAGCACATAACTGAGCCAAACAAAGCCTATGGACCCCATAGAGCAGGACCTTTGTCTTCTCTTCAAAAATCTTCTTCTGAGCAGAAACAGAACGGACCCCATTATAGTCTATGGTGTCCGTAGGCTGCGTTCGGCTCAGTTACAGTATGTGCCGAACCCGTCCTTTCCGTTCTTCGGCTCCTATAATGGAATGGAAAGGCTGAATGCTGATGTGAACTCAGCCTTAATTTACCCTTGGTAAATCTCCCACTGTTCTTCCACAAAAGTCCTTGCTAGGCTTTGATGATTACACCACCGCTGAGACCAGTGATTGGCTGCTGTGGTCATGCATTTTTAATGTGACAAGTAGGCAAAGCCTGGCGTGGAGGAGCGGAATCATGGTGCTGAGACATCTGGTGATCCACTTGGTAAGTAATGGGTTCTTTTAATTATTTTGCCCAATCTTGGACAACTCCTTTAACTCCAACTCTTGAAAATACATAGCCGACTCTAGTATTAAGAAGTTCTTGGTACCATAACAACATCATCTAAGCTCCAGGATTTAGTGCAGAATGTGATGGTGGAATCTATAGGAAAGTATATATCATTCCCAGCTATTTTGTACATTTGAATGTAATCTATCACACAGGTACATTCAATAGATTAGTGTACCTGGCATAAATCAGAAAAGCGCTTACAGCTCTTAAGAAACAACCTTCCTTGCTGTACCAGGCAGCAATTAACTTTTTACCCATATTGTACGAAGCTTTCATCATTCAGCTGAGGAGTGGACCTGTCATCATTTGTTTCCTGTCATGAATCTTCCGCTGTCCAGTCTTTCAGAAAGCAATTACTTTTCTAGGCAGCACAATTAGGCTGTGCTATGAAAGTGTCAGTATGAAGAAAATAAGCAGAGCTCATTCTGCATAGGAGCACTACAATATCTGATGCCCATCTGCATTTTCACTTTACAGCCCAAGAAGGGGCTCTGTCTGCTGTTTGGAAGTCAAAGGTTGATGGAGCGCCATCTGTACAGCTAGCAGAACAGACAAGCAGACCACAGGTGTCCATGTTAACTTGTGTGAGTTCCCCTTGCACATACCACTTGTGTTCCAAATGACATGGGCAGCAGGTGATGAAATCAGCAGAGGCAAGAGATTATTGTAAGGAAACATCTGTGAGAGACGATGAGATGGATGGCTTCTATTGTGGACATTTTTGTGCCAAAAAATAAAATAAAATAAAAACTAGTAGAACAGGAGTGACTTCTTGGGATTTGTTACATGCATTAATTCTAACGAACGAGAATGAAGCAGTGACAAGGGGACTTAAAGTAGTCACTGCTTGGACAGTTATTGGAAAGCCAGATGCATTCTGCTCCCTGCTACAAGCAGAGAATGGTGGAGAAGTCGAAGAAGATATGATTTTCTAACAAAACAGTGCAGACAAAGCACTGTAAAAGACAGAAGCACACTCTGTATCTGCTGTAAAATAACTTGTCTATTCACTGCTGAAACAGGTGGCTATGCTCATTTCTGCTCTCCATAACAAGTGACAATCTCAATCGTACCACTCAAATACTAGCAAAAAAGCTAGAGCTACAGTATATCAGTAATCAGTTTTGACTTAAAGGGGTTGTCCCACTTCATAAAATAGGTTTTATCTAATCTATTTACCCCCACACAACATATCTTCCTATCCATGTTATTATCCAAAAGCTACCTTTCATTCAAAAAATCATGTAAAGCGATTCCTTTGTTGTTTTCTGTATCCCATGGATACGGCCTCTTTCGTCCGGCCGCATCGCTGTGCCGCGCCTGCGCACAACAGCTGAACCAGTACTCGGGCCGCCTCTCCATTCTTACAAGTACGCGCACGCCCGCGCATGCGCAAATACAGCAGGCGGGTGCCGGAATCAAATAGCCGGCACCCGACCTCTATGACAGGGAGCGGGACCTTAGGGGTTAACTGCCGCTGATCGCAGCCCCCTATCATAGAGGTCGGGTGCCGGCTATTTCACTCCGGCACCCACCTCCTGCATTTGTATTAACATTGGTGGCGCAGTGCGCCCCCCCCCCCCAGTATAATATACATTCAGTGTGGCCACCCCCCCCAGTATAATATACATTCAGTGCGCCCCCCCAGTATAATATACATTCAGTGCGGCCACCCCCCCCCCCAGTATAATATACATTCAGTGCGGCCACCCCCCCCAGTATAATATACATTCAGTGCGGCCACCCCCCCCAGTATAATATACATTCAGTGCGCCACCCCCCAGTATAATATACATTGGTGGCGCAGTGGGAAGTGCCAATGAGGGTTAAAAAAATAAATAAAAAATTAACTCACCTCCACCAATTGATCGCACAGCTGCCGGTCTCCTGTTCTATCTTCAGGACCTGTGGTGACGTCACTGAGCTAATCACATGGTCCATTACCATGGTGATGGATCATATGATGTACCATGTGATGACCACAGTGATGTCACCAAAGGTCCTTTCACAGGTCCTAAAGATAGAACAGGAGACCGGCAGCTGCGCAATCAATTGGAGGAGGTGAGTTAATTTTTTATTTATTTTTTTAACCCTCATTGGCACTTCCCACTGCGCCACCAATGTTTATTATACTGGGGGGGTCCGCACTGAATGTATATTATACTGGGGGGGGGGGTGGCCGCACTGAATGTATATTATACTGGGGGGGGGGGGGTGGCCGCACTGAATGTATATTATACTGGGGGGGGGGGGGGTGGCCGCACTGAATGTATATTATACTGGGGGGGGTGGCCGCACTGAATGTATATTATACTGGGGGGGGGGGGGCGCACTGAATGTATATTATACTGGGGGGGGGTGGCCGCACTGAATGTATATTATACTGGGGGGGGGGTGGCCGCACTGAATGTATATTATACTGGGGGGGGGTGGCCGCACTGAATGTATATTATACTGGGGGGGGGTGGCCGCACTGAATGTATATTATACTGGGGGGGGGGGGGTGGCCGCACTGAATGTATATTATACTGGGGGGGCGCACTAAATGTATATTATACTGGGGGGGGGGCGCACTCAATGTTTATTATACTGGGGGGGGCGGGACCTCACATACGGCTCCATGTGGATGACTCATACACATGAACGAGCACGCAGGGTGAGTCATGAGGAGGCGTGGCCTTCACTCAACTGCCTGAGAACCAGGAAGTTATCAGGACATCTACTGCTGATAAGATTAAAAAAGCAAAGTGGGACAACCCCTTTAAAGGAGTTTTCCAAGACTAAGATGTTGTTGACCTAACCACAGGATATATCTTCAATATCAGATTGGTGGAGCTTTGGCACCCAGAACCCTCACCAATCAGCTGTTATCAGCAGCCACTTGAATAGGAGCTAAGTGATAGTACCTTTGAATGGCGACTACACAGTGTGCAGAGCTTCCTGGAACCATGACTGCATGTAACAGATGATCAGTGGGGGTGCCAGGTGTCTGATCCCTACAGATCTGATTCTGATGACCTATCCACTGGATAGTAGAAAGTGTAAAGTGAAAACAGCACCAACGTACCATCCAGACTCCTTCAGGAATGCCTCAGCCAATTAACGACCATGGATCGTTATCGATCGCTCCATAAATAGTCCAAACAAAATTGACGGCAGCATATCCTTAAAGGGTTCTTTATTCAAGTTGAGTCCTTAAAAATGTACTAAAAGTGCCAAAGATAGTGCAATGTTTGGGCTACATCGTAGTCTTTATCAAGCTTGATAAAATATTATTTATGTAAATGAGGGTTCAGTGCACCAAGGGGCGTGGCCAGCACTGGAAAGCTAAGGTGCACTGGGCCGTGCCCCTCCATGCACTGAACCATTAACAAATAAAAGTATTTTTTCTTTGGAGAACCTCAACCAATTTTTTACTAGACAGGTAGCATTTAAATCACCAAGGTCAAGACTACCAGACGGTATGCCAGGCTTGGTAGGTTTGATCCTGCTGACATGTGCGATATAACATTAGCGATAGACATTTTTACATGCAGTTATACAAAACATCTACCCCACTGGATGCTTCTCTTTCAATTTACATTAAATATATGGGGTCTGATTTAATTACTCACATTTCTTTTACTTCTATTAAAGCAATTAAAATCTGCATACCATCATAGCTAAAAGCAATAAAAGCTCTTGATTATCAAATTAAATAGCATTTCAAACCGTGATAGCAAAAATTTTTTATATGTCTTCATAGCCTCGACTATGCTACAGAAATTCTCAAAGAGGCTGTAAACAATTAGCTGCCGACCCCCATGGCTATGGATAATTATCAGTGAAACAGACAGCCCCCCAGCAACAGGATTTTTTTCAAGGCCTGCAGTTGTAGAAGACAGATAAGAGGGGAGATAGGACATTCCAGCACATACAGGTGTGCCTCCCGCCCCAGAAGCCGGTTCTGCTCCCTGCAGCGGATGATGCAGTGCTCCAGCTGATAAGCCTTATACTTTGCTGAGAGATATCATACAGAAGCAGATCATTAAATCACTCAAGCAATTATAAGCTGCATCTAAGAAACAGAAATGGCTTATTAAAATCTTACATAAATGGTTTTTCTTTGCTTTTTACCATTTCTTTATTAACTATTACATGGATTTATTCAGTTATTTGGAGCATGTGAATGAACCACTGCATATCTATATTATCCTTTATTAATTTTGTTAAGCTCGCCATACACAAGGCTAAAGTTGGCTGCAATGGGTGATTTCAGCATGTGGCTCTAAATCGGTAGAAGGATATATGCCATTGCTAGACACAATTAGATGGTTAACTGGTTCCGCCAAAATCAGCAAGTTCTCCCAAACATTTGTCTTATTTCTATGATCCCCTTAGCACTCAGTTTCAGAATTCTTCACAAGAAGAATGTCAGTGGTTGCTATACTTAAAGAAGCACTCCTTTTTATCTTACATACCGTATACTGTTAACTCACCACCATTATTCTACCAGTGTCATTTGTTACACCCTAACTCAGTTGCATCCATACATTTTAAACTATTTCATTATGGGAACTTGGTCATGTCACCTCAAGTATGACCAGCAGCCCAGAGCTTGCTCTAATGCACAAACAGGAACTTGGTCTCTCCCATGTGGCTGCCTTCCTGTAATTACAGGATGACATCAACACCAATCAAATCCCTTCTGGCACCTCTCGGGCACCGCCGTTCCCCACATTGTATATCTCTGTATTCGCCCACATTCTCCCATATCTAAAGGACAAGGAGCAGAGATATATAGTAGGTGAGTGTATACAGTGATTAGCTGCAGTTATATATAAAATTTCTGACTCACACTGCCTGTACTATCTGTGTGTGCTGCCTCTCCAGTGTAGTTCTATTGCAGTGGTGGTGAACCTATGGCACGGGTGCCAGAGGCGGCACTCAAAGCCCTCTCTGTGGGCACCCACACCCTGGAAAAAGTCTAAGGTGTACCAATATGCCCTAGCTCTATAATGCCCTGCCTAAAAACGGAATGGCCGCCTTGATAGGGGCGATCCCGTATCAGGAACCTCCTGAGCGCCCTAGAATGGCCTGAATAGGGGAAAAGCTAACAGCTAGTATATGCTAACTGAAAAAATGCCACTACCACGATTAGTAGCTTAAAATACAAAATACAAAAAAAAAAAAATACACAATCATAAATGTGTAACGCAGTGGATGAGGCACTGCATATAGTGGTCCTGTGTCACAGTGGCAGAGTGTCCGTGGTGCAGAGCGATGATTGTGTATTATTACACTGGGCTCCTGCAGCAAAGCGTTTGCTGCTTTGCAAGTTAACTCCACCAGCTCTCCCGTATACCACTGTATATAGCGCCTAATTCATGTATAGGTGGATTTTTGTCTACTGCTGTCCACCTCGTGACTGATATATCAGGGGGCGTGGCACCTGTACAACAGTATCATCCGATCTTTACCTAGTGGACACGCAAGTAGCCGATTGGTTTATTTTCATTGAATAGTTCCCGGTTATTGGGAGAATATACCATATTTGTGAGCTGTTATAGACATCTCCTATACTTACTCTTTTGAGACTTACCATTTCCAGTTTTGTTCTATAAACTGAAAATATCCTACTGGTTTACTTTAAGTTTTCAGATCTAAGTCTTGACCTGATCCTGGTCAGGTATCTATCCAACAGGTCCCCTGATGAGCCCAACTATGTATGGGTGAAACGCGTCGGGTAGATGACGTGATAAACTAAGACGGCATGTTTTTGCGATAATATCAATTTTACAGCTATCTATAATCAGGATCAGTTTATGGTAGTTATATACAAACTTTGATTCTTATTTGTTTCAACAATTAATTATTTACTGCGGATATATA
The DNA here is from genome assembly GCF_014858855.1 of Bufo gargarizans. NCBI lineage: Eukaryota > Metazoa > Chordata > Amphibia > Anura > Bufonidae > Bufo > Bufo gargarizans. The sequence goes on along the minus strand of NC_058080.1, from coordinate 613,041,286 downwards.
TATAATTTTATTTTTTTAGAATATATTGAGCTACTAATCGTGGTAGTGAATTTTTTTCAGTTAGCATATACTAGCTGTTAGCTTTTCCCCTATTCAGGTGAGGTTCCTGATACGGGATCGCCCCTATTGGGGCGGCTATTCTGTTCTTAGGCAGGACATTAAAGAGTTAGGGCCAGTTTGAGGGTCAGAGCCCATAGGATATTATATTTGGCCCGCACCTGCCTATCGGTGTCCCTAAGTGCAGAGGATTGACTCATTTAAATCCATATATTTTCTTTCATTGTTTTCTTTATGTTATCACTAGGTTTATTTGTTTTTATTTTATTTTAATGCTATATAATAAAGGCTATGTTTTAGCGGTGGTAGTCTGTGACTGCTGATGTTTATTATTGGATATTTGTCTCCATATAGTCCCTATTGCACCTCGAATATCTAAATGCACTCATGTCCAGTTTGTAACACATCTTCTATATCAGCAAAAACAACATTACAAGGACTTACCCTGTAGTTTCGACACGCAGGATTAAAAGCATTTGTTCCACAGACAAACAACGTTTCTTCATCCCTCTTTAGTAAAACCTTTATAAAATTATGACATTCATCCTATGGATAAGAAAACATGCATTTAGATAGTATACAACACTATACAACCTAATAATTGCTCTGATTTATCCACTCCTACACCGTGGTTCCACCAAGTCTATTTCGACTGGATCCTAGGTTTTACATGGCCTAGCATTTATAGCACTTTGCCTAGATATTACTGACAAGACTAACAGAATATATAAGATTTTGTATTCTTCATTTCATTACTAAATCCCATTGGGAATCATGTCCCCTCTTCTCTAGGTTGGGGTCTGCTCTCTTATAAAAAGGAGATGGGAATGACCTATTTATCATGTTGGGGAATTCTGGTTACCCTTTATTATTTTACATTATGGCATCATAATCACATTCAGGGGCAAGCACCTTTCTTAAGACTATTATACAGAATTCATTTTAACATGATATTTTGCAATAAACAAATATCTATTGTGCAAATGAAAGTCACTGAGTTCATGTAAAAAGCAATTACATGGAAGCAGTGTGGGCTGTGATCCATAGCACATGGCAGGCTTCGACCACAGGTAACTGTCTGAAGGCTAAACCCTTGGTGCCAGTGAAAGAAATTGAAAACTGCCTACCTTATGCTTCCCCTTCATCCTGCAGGTGTCTACATCCGGCTGCTTAGATTTCCATGTCAGTTTCTGCAAACACAAAAGAGACATAAAAAAATCAATCTGAGCCCCTAAGGCAGCGACGTCTTTGATTTTTAATGTCAGAGTTGAAGTGAGGAAACAAGCGGCAAGATAGAAGTTCGTGTGTTGCATCTTCTGATGGTCATCTATGTAAAGTAGAACATAACGTCATGTTTAAAATGTCCGATGCTTCTTGTCCGACAGGTGAATAGACGCCGGGGTAATCCTACAGACCAGTCCTAGGGGACTTCTCCATTCACATAGACATAAACCTCATCTTACATTTTTTACTGGGCGATGACATATTTACTGCTTTTGATGAGTCTGTCAGTTTTAACACATAGATGCAAGAGCTAGGCACCAAAAGGTTGACTTACAATGTAAAGAGGTCGAGGACTGATGTATATCAAAGGGAAAGATAAAGTTCTGTTCACCATAGGCACATCAATATGCTAATGATGCATGCAGTTCTTGCAGGCCGTATAGAAGTCCCTGGGTAGACTTTCACGCCATCAGCATAATAAAACTGATAGAAGCATAAAGTTGAAAAAAGAGATACTCAGCATTCCACGAGCAGATTCCAAGTGCTTTGATGTAAGCTCTGGCACTAAGGCTAGGAGTACGGCACCTATGCATATTCAGGAGATTTTAAAGAATTCTTAGTTGGCAATAACATACCGTATCTCTGGTGACAGCACATAAAAAATAAGTCACTTTCTACATGCGCATTGGCACTTCCCAAGATTGCGTGCCATAGTATCCTAGTAATAAGTACCAAAATGTGAGCAGTGCTGGGGTCCTAGGGTTCGAACCCGACCAATGATAACATCTGCATGGAGTTTGTAAGCTCTCCGTGAGTTTCCTCCTACACTCCAAAGACATACCAATAGTGAACTTGGATTGTGAGCCCCATTGGGGACAGTGTGATGCTAATGTCTGTAAAGCACATCAGAATATAATAGTAGTGCTATATAAGTGTGTAAAATAAATAAATAATCCTCTCAGCAATGGGACAATTGTTTGGATCCAACCAAGGAAAAGTTTACATTTCTCTTTTTCCATGTTGTCTTAAATTGATACTAACGAGAAATGAGGAACTACGTTGTGTGTGTGTGTGGGGGGCGGGGGTATATATATATATATATATATATATATATATACATATATATATACACAGATATCAAAATACTGACAAAACAGAAAGTAAAGAAAGATGAAAAAAATGTGTAATTGTGAATTTTTAGCTTCATGTATCAGATTTCATTGAATGTTGTGTTTCATATGAATGTTGTAAGTATGTAATATACTGATAAATCATGTGCAATGCTGTAGGAAGAACTGTAGGGCAACCTCACATTACCATGGATTTGGGGAGTGCTGCTGCACCCGCAAACTCAGCAGGAACTGGGAGTATGGCGCAGAATGTGTTTGAGCACACACAGAAAAGTCTGGGCGAAGTGGCGAAGTCTGACAAAAGGTCCAATGCATATACATATAGTGCAAAGAAATGTATAGCTGAATTCAATGACATTTTCTGATTTCTACATATAAATTCTTGCATGTGGTTCCCGAGCTTGCCTTTCTTTTGTAACATGAGAGAGGATAACAGGTGGAATCGCATAGTGTCAGACCAAAGAGTAAAAGCCTTATGCAAAGAACAAAAATATCATCCGGACTGTCCTATGCAAATAACTTACCAGTCGAGTGAAATGAATTCTACTAAATGCGTTTGTATTTTCTTAAATCTGGATTAGGAAGTATGGGGTTTGTTTGCTTTCTGGATCATATATGCTTTCCTCAGCCTTTGACTTAAACATACTTGATTTTGATTTAAAAAAAAACACCTAACAATTAAAGGGGTTATCCCGTGACTAATGTAAAGAAAATGACAATCAGAGATCATATAGCACATGACAGTCTCTTTGTAACAAAGCCAGAACCAGCCCTGTACCTCACATGGATCCAGAGATCTCCACATTCATTGCTCTGCTAGATTTATATCAAGCTGACAGCTCAGGGGGAGTGTATTTTCTGCTGCAGCTGAGGGGCGTGTCTCAGCTCTCCCTATCACAGCTCAGGGGGCGTGTCTCAGCTCTCCCTATCACAGCTCAGGAGGCAGCTGAAGGATGAAACTGAGCATGTGCGGCCTTCTCAGTGAGCAGGTCAAGGAAATAAGAAAAAGAACAAACAGCAGGTGGCATTTTATTGAATAACAGTAGCTATATTTAGATTATTTAGATGCAGGTGCCGGTTTGAAAACTGCTGAATATTTTTCATGGGACAACCCCTTTAAGCTCATACATGGCACTTCACTGCAGCTTTCCTGCAGTCCAGATGTTACATGATGTGAATAAGATATGTTGCTTGTTGTGTTATTTTTTCATTTTAATTTTTTTTAAACTATGGTTTATTATTTTTTAACAGGGTATATTATCTGTCATGGCTAGTTTTGCAGCAGTTCTTCAATAATATCACTGTGAATGACGGATAGATTGATGGACAGATAGACTGGTAGTCATAGTGGGGAGGGGTTATAAAAGGGTATCTTTACCTCTGCTAGACTAAGCACATTTATGGATTACACATAAAACCCACTGATTTCAATGGGCAACACATAATACTTCATTCTGTACATATCAGTAAGGGTTTGCACAGCAGAACACTCGTTGATTTTTTTATTTTTATCAGCATATTACTGTTATTTTGTGCACTTGTGATAAAAGAGGTATTGTGAAAACTTGGCAACAAAAACGATATCTGCTGATTGTAGTAAGGTCATGAGAAAATCACAATGATTTTAGCCCTTCATGGTATGGCTTTGTGACCTACCCTAACATAATCTGGCTTGAAGCCCTACTTGTCCTAAACATTATTATTTTTTTCGTGCAGATTGAATATCCCATAAGATGTCGTGAAAATTCTAAATGAGGTAGAATTTTTTTTTAAATGCAATTCCACCATGGGATATGGGATTCATTTTTACAGAGTTCACAGAGGTAAAAATGACACATTACCTTTATTCTGCAGGTCAATACGATTACAGCAATACAAGATGATATACTTTTTGTTATGTTTCTTTGCCTTGCCATATTCTGACATTTCTAAGGTTTACATTTCTGTTTATGTGGGCTCATTTCTTGTGGGGTGATCTGCATTTCGGTATTATAACTTTTTGATCTCTTTTTATTCCATTTTTTAAGGAGGTAAAGTGACTAACAACAGCTATTTGGCTATTTTTATTTTTATTGTTACATTGTTCAAAACGTATACAAAATGGGGAAGGTGGGTGATTTAAAAATGTAAATTATTTTTGCTTTTCTTTTCTATATTTAATTTTTATTTTTATTTTTTTTACTATATGTTTAGACCTCCAAGTGGACTTCATCATGCAATTATCAAATTGCTTCTGTTATAGAATGCAATGCTTTACCATTGTAGTATATGGGGAAATTGATATGTTCTTATTGAGCCCTATCTGAAGCAGGGCTCAATAGGAACTTAACTACAGCAGGCCTGGAAGCCTTCAGAAGGCTCCCGAATGCTGTAGGCTCCAGGGATCTCATTGCAGGGGGCTGTTCTGTCACCAGGAGCTCCCAGTTAATAACACCTCAGATGCCATGATTGCAATTGGCCATGGCATCGGAGGGTTTGAATTCTGTGATCAGAGTTGTCCCCCATTACGGGCAGTGGCGGCAAATGTCTGTTGTGTACTTATGCTCAGCTTCTTTAAAGACTCGACTTTTACCATAAATGTATGGTGGATATTGGGAAGGGGTTAAAGTACTGTATTAGATGTGAACCAGTGAAAACTCCTAACTTAATCTAAAATATATATATATATATATATCTGTTAGAATTTTACATTTTTGGTTCATTTCAATAAGCCTCTATGCGTCTACAGTGTAATTCAGTAGATAACCAAAGTTGAAGGTAAGTCAGCAAAAGAAACATGTACTAAGACAACCACTTATTAACTGTGAGAGTAAAGATTGCTACACTGGCTGCTTGTGTTTTAAGCAAATGTTAAAGCATAATGCATCTGCATAACTCAGCTGGAAGAAAGCCATTTGATGGATAATCCTGCAGAGAGTCAGAGACATTTCCATAAAATGCACAGGATAAGCCGTCTTCACAAACGCAGGTATTAAATAACTGTGTTTTTTTTCTTCCAATTTTCAAAGGTGTTTTGTCATGGAGTTTGATGGGTACAGCCAGTATGAAAAGGCATCCTATGGGGAGTGAAATACTAAATATAAAATTGTCTGGCTCTTTTTAAGTTTAGAAACTGTGCACAAAGTGCCTCAAACCTTGCTATAACTTCTTGAAGTCGAGAGTCACTGGATTTAATATGGGATGCAAAATTTTACATTTTTGATGCCCTTCTAATTGTGTAAGCACTAATATTTAAGATACGTGATGTCATTTATTCACAGATTTAATGTTTAAAACATCAAGCGCTTTACATTTTTTAATTATTGATTTTAGTAGATGAATTTACCATTACTGTATTAATATGAAGAAGAAGAAGCTCCTATGTGGTGTCTCAGTAATACGGTAGGATATGCCACAGTTTGTGTTTCTGCATACTATATATATCAATATGGCCCCATAAACGTATGTATAATAGTGTTGGGCGCAAATATTCGAATAGCGAATATTAATTGCAAATATTGGCACTTTGAGAATTTGCGAATATTTAGTATATAGTGATATATAGTCATAATTTCAAATATTCTAGATTTTGTTTTCATCAGTAACCTCCCTTCTTGCTTGTGGCCAATGAGAAGGCTGCAATGTCTTTGTCTGAGCTTAGCAACATCCCTAGCAACCAATAGAAAAGTTGCCTACCCCTTACTATATAAGAACCTCCCCAGCAGCCCTTGTATGCAGTATTTTGCAGATCTGAGAGAGACAGCAGTGTTATTGCTGTGCTCTGTGCTTTCCTGTGTCATTACATTAGATAGTTAGTTAGTTAGCATATATATAATACAGATAGTTAGTGGGAGATAGTCAGTGTAGGTTATATCCTGATATAGTGTAGCTGATTCTGCTGTCCATACATACATGCTACAGACATAGTGCTGTGATGTCACAGGTTCCCAACAATACTTAGTGCACCAATCACTAATAAGTAGTCAGACATGTTAAAACGTGAAGTTACTCGTATTGCGCCATCATTAGTGACGATTTCGCGATCGCAAATATATTGGAGCGCCTGACTCTATCTGCATATAAAGCTATTGTAATGTTCTGCCGTGCCAACCATTTTCTCCAGTTTCAGGAAACTTCTAGCAGCTTGAAAAATAAAGCTATAGTGACCCACACCTGTATTTCACGCACATTACGCGAATATTACATTGCTGATTTTTTGCGATCAAGAAAATAATTTCGAATTCGTGAATATATGATGTATAACACACAGCTTGTATACAGTCATAATACAGCTCATGAACCTCCTTGAAATACAATAGCTTAAAGGGGTTCTGACTTCAGTAAATGGCATTTATCATGTAGAGAAAGTGAATACAAGGTACTTACTAATGTATTGTAATTGTCCATATTGCCTCCTTTGCTGTCTGAATTCATTTTTTCATCACATTATATACTGCCCGTTTCCATGGTTACAACCGTCTGTAATCCAGTTTCGGTGGTCGTGCTTGCACATTATAGGAAAAAGCACTAACCTGTGTGCACTCCAACGGTCCTGGCCAGTGCTTTTTCTTATAATGTACAAGCACGACCACCGCTGCTGGATTGCAGACTGGTCGCAACCATGGAAACAAGCATTGTATAATACAACAGAAAAAAATAATCCAGCCAGCAAAGGAGACAATATGGACCATCACAATACATTAGAAATTGGCTTGTATTCACATTATCTACATGATAAATCCCATTTGCTGAAGTGAGACAACCCCTTTAAAGTAGACATGTAACCTCTCCTAAATGTCTTACTAGCTACTTGCATCCTCCATGTGACACCAATTCTGGAGCATCCATTCTTATAACTTTGTTTTATGCCATTCCTTGATTATTCCTGCTAGAAGTTATGAATGATTTGCTAGCAGTATGCCATGAAGGTCCAGATGGGTGTTACCATCTGGGGGTTTGTCTGACACTGGCAGCACTGATTGGTAAAGTCAGACTATGCAAGGACAAACCCTAACTGGCAACACACATCTGGAACTTCTCTGCAAACTGCTAGTAATTCATTAATAGCTTCTAGTAGGAATAATGAAGGAATAGATGTTTTAGGATGTTATTACATAGGTTATGCAAGTAGTTACTAAACCAGACAAGCCAGGAGAGGTGACAGCTCCTCCTTAAAGTGGTTTTCTGGGAGTTTAATATTGATGACCTATCCTGAGGATAGGTCCTCAATGTTAAAATCCTGGAAAACCACTTTAAGAGTTACCTGTGTACTGAAACATGCAAATATTACTCACTTCAAGTTCATAGGAAGGAGCCATCCTATTGATATGAATGGGACGGCTTGTAATTACACTGGCTCACCGCAGTGCTGTTGACGGCGAGCAGGTAAACAAACAAGAGAAGGCTGCGCGGTCTTCCCTTCAACCAGCTGATCGGCGGAGGCGCTGGGTGTCAGACCCCTGTCGATCTGATATTGATGACCTATATTAAATTCCCGGAAAACCCCTTTAAGAGTGCCTGTGTATTGAAACACACAAATATTACTCACTTTATTGAAATAAATTTCTTCTGTGTTCGATGTGTCCAGGTCTATCGTGTAGATGTGGTCCCTAGTAATAAAAGAACATTTTTAATATGACACAAATTATATTTTAGCAAGACAAGTATTAGGGTCCATTCACACGTCCGTATATGTTTTGCGGATCCGCAAAACACGGACACCGGCAATGTGTGTTACGCATTTTGTGGACCGCACTTCGCCGGCACTCTCATAGAAAATGCCTTTTCTTGTCCGCATCTGCGGACAAGAATAGGACTCGTTCTATTTTTTTGCGGAACGGATGTGCAGATCTGGAAGTGCGGGTCCGCAAATGCGGATAGCACGTTTCGGCCCCATTGAAAATGAATGGGTCCGCACCTGTTACGCAAAATTGCAGAACAGATGTGGACCCATTTTGTGGATGTGTGTATGGACCATTAATATCGATTTTTTTTTTTTGCCAAAACAATGGCGTAGCAGATTTGATAAATGCCCCGCTATATGTGCCAAAAACACAATAAATGCTATAGATTAAATACATGATAAATTAATATTTAAAGCTCATTTGATTCAGCAAGCAGTAACATATATACAAGTAGGGCTGAGCGAATCAAAGTATCCAAAGCGGACTTCTATCCGAATTACCTCAAGCTTATTTATAATAGCTGAAATTGCGTAAAAATAAACAAAAACATACTCACCTCCTCTATTTGAGCGTGACCATCTTGATTGAAGACCCAGTGTGAAATTTTGTGCACAGTGATGTATGACATAACCACGCCGGCTAGCGTGATGTCATCATTGCGCACCGTGAGAGATTTAGCGTGGGATCTTCAATCAAAATGGTCAAGACGGCCTCTTCATGCTCAGGGGCTGTCTCACTTCAGCAAATGGCATTTATCATGTAGAGAAAGTTTATACAAGGCACTTACTAATGTATGGTTATTATCAATATTGCCTCCTTTGCTGGCTGGATTCGCTTTTTCATCACATTATTTACTGTTGTTTCCATGGTTACGTCCACCCTGTAATCCAGCAGTGGTGGTCGTGCTTGCACACCATAATAAAAAGCGATGGCCTTTTTGGTGGCTGGGACTGTGAAATGCACATGGCTAGTAATTTTTCCAATACTGTGCAAGCATGACCACCACTGTTGGATTGCAGGGTGGTCATAACCATGGAAATGAACAGTGTATAATGTGATGGAAAAATGAATCCAGCCAGCAAAGGAAGCAATATGGATAATCACAATACATTAATAAGTGACTTTTATTAACATCTTGTACATAATAAATGCAATTTGCTGAAGTGAGACCCTTTAACTGCTAATAGCCCAATTTAATCTCAGATGCCTCAATCAGCGATGAACGCAGCATCTGAAGCGTTCAATGATGGGGGCAGCGCTTCATGACGAAGTAATTTGTTACAAACCGAATTTCGGTGAAGCAACCAAATCTAATTTTTGTAAACTTCTCCCAACACTACCTACAAGCATAAAATGGTGCTTACTATACCAATGTCCAAAGAACAATACAGTAGATTAATTGTGTCCAGTTGTATAGAGCATATTAAGAATATGTCCTTCCATTCTAATAGCTCCATATAAAATTATCAGAATAAAGTAATAGTTTCACCATCCTCAGACTCGTATCCTGCAGTCTGGAGATTTCTCCCTAGGTCTGATGAAACATTTGCCCACTCACGTCCTCTAGTATCTGGAATGGTCATTAGCAGATCTAGCATTTGATCTAAGTCTGAACAAATAATTACTATGAACATTTTTTGCACTTTTATCTAATCATGTTGATCTAATCACGGCCGCGATATGACTCCATTGAGATCAATGAGAAGAGGTGCAGATGTTCATGCATGCAAGCCACCGCAGAGAAGCCAATTCATTTATCAGTGGAGACCCAAATAAAGAATCGAGGCTGTCTATGGCAAGCTGTATAACACTTCTCACGTTGTACTTGTTCCTATAGTAACTTTTTCTTAAGGCTGTGGAATAAATTTGAAGAACTGGCTTTAAACAGGTTAATAGGGAGCATCTGGGAGCAAAGCTAGTAGTCCATTTACATTTTAAACCACGTGCCAAAATAACTAGAAATAAGTTAACGATTTCCAACAACTACTTAACGCTTGTGGCTAAATTCTTTTGTAATTAGGTTTTGTTGTCTGCCAAATGTTGCAATATGGAGTGTTCTGGATTTGCTGAAGAAAAGAACTTCTGTTTGCTTCCTAGGAGCTGGACGCTGCACTTTATCATGCAGTTCACTTTAATGGCTAAACCACACTCTGGGTCATTAGAAGAATAACATTAGCTTTCTACTTAATTTGCTGTGCCCATTTTCTTCTTCTGCAGAGCCATGCTGTACCACAACAGATAAAATAATCAGGCCGACCGTTTTTAGCTAAATGCTACAAAGTGAGCATTAATGGGCGCCCCCTCCATGTTGTCTGGGCTCTGCCTTTCCAGTGTTAATTGACGGTTTTCATTTTTGTTCTTACATTGTGCTTGACTGAATCAGAATTAAAAATCAGTCACAAAGCTGCAATATAGGTCTACTCACTTGGATACCTCAAAATTGCCAAGGAATCCTCATTAATATGGCCATATTGAGAAGATCTAAAAACCTTTCTGCTTGGTTTGCTCTCTCACATATTGCTAAGTCCGGTCTGTGACATAAGCAGCCCCGTCTCAATGAAACCTAATAACAGTATAATTGCACTTCCCATCTCTGTTTGCTAATGCAGTCAGAAGCCTCCATTCCTGGTTTACTAACAAGAGTCTTTTCCGTTCTCAACAAAAAGACTTTGTTTTGCCCAAACACGAAGTTCCATAAATTGTATGCAATAAACTTGCTTTTTAATTCCGCTTCTTTAGCACAAACAGAAACAAAAATTCTCCCTTTACACATCTGTCAAGCATTGCCAGATTTTGTTACCATGACATAGACTTTCTCAGGAAGACTATTCTGCTGGAAGACTATTCTCCTGGCTGTCTGTGACCCATGACCACCCCTATAATGTATGTCTACAGGAGTTGTGCTGCAACAGCTGCTTAACCAACAAGCCTGAAGCTTCCTGAAAGGGTGTGAATCTTTTGACATGTGGTCCTGTTCACAGTGGGAAACCATTCGGAGCTTTAGGCTAGGTGGGTGTTCAGTGTGTTAGTGCAAATACTTCTGTTTTAACCCATTCATTGCTCATTGTGGCATTCACATATTTAAAATAATAGTGAAACTTGTAGGAAGGAGGGCAATTAGATCAGGCCACTGGTCGCTATATCTATCAAGTTCAAATGGCCAAATTAAATGGCAAAAAGAACATTTGTTCACTCACTGGGTTACAGTCAATTTCCAGTTAACTTTTCTCTTATGAAGCTGGTTCTTGTACTGGTTCGGGACAATGATCAAGCATGGTAAAGATTAGGCATATTTTGTTCCTGGCTAGGAGGTCAACTCTTTATAGAGTAGACTCAAAGGGGGGGAGGTTATCAAAACTGGTGCAAGGGAAAACTCGCTTAGTCGCCCGTAGCAACCAATCAGATTGCACCTTTTATTTTCCAAAGGAGCTCTCAAGTTTTCCCTTCCACCAGTTTTGATAAATCTCCCTGATAAAAGGGTTATCTTAGAATGATAAAAAAATAAATAAATAAAATGTAATGTTGGCTGAATCCACCAGTTTTGACATGACCATCTGCCATCTTATATGTAGGTCATAACGTCTGTGCTTACTCTATGGAAAGAAGGATTGGGCCTGTTGAAATTCAACACCCAATTATTAAAATTTCAAAGGGAGATAAGCCACCGGTGGAGGTGTCTGGTAGTCTTACACCTGTAGAAGATTCATGCCTCTTACATTGCCAACTGGTTATAATTTCAATAAAATTAGGTTGTATGTTATTACAAGAAGGAAAGGTCAATAGATTCTAAACTCTAGGAAGAACAATTAAAGGGGTTATCGGGGAATTTAATATTGATGACCTATCCTCAGTATAGGTCATCAACATCAGATCGGCAGGCATCTGACTCTTGGCACCCCTGCCGATCAGCTGTTTGAAGAGTCAGCTACACTCATTGGAGCTCCAGTGAGTGCTGTGGCTTCTTCACTGCTTACCAAGCACAGCACTGAACATTATATCGCATCTGTGCTTGGTAGTGCAGCTCAGCTCCATTCACTTGAGTGGAACTAAGCTACACTGAGGCCATGTGACCAATGTACGGTGGTGTCACTCGCCTAGAAAGAAACCTAAGTGCTCACAAATCGGCACGGCATCTTCTAACAGTTGATTGGCAGGGGTCTCAAGTGTCGGTCCACCGCTGATCTGATATTGATGTCCTATCCTAAGGATAGGCCAACAATATCAAATTCCTGGAGATTCCTCCAATATTATCTTATGGCAGGAGAACCATAAGGTAATTATTCTAACATATAGGTATGCCAATGAGGAAAACAGTATTGAAATCATCTAAGGGCAAATTATTGAATGCCTAGAAAGACAGAGAAATTCTGTTAACATTATTTTCATGCTTCAAGCAACACTGTAGGCTTAAAGCTAACATGAATTTCTGCATTATTACTTTATCTCTCAATTGAGTGCAGATTGTACGCTTTGTTAAAAAAAAAATTGATAAATCCATATGCATGATTGACATGAACATCTCAGCTGGTAAATAATCATCTATAAATTACATTCAAAGGCCGGTAATTACAACAAACCCGTATCTTTGCATTTATTCTTGTCTGCTAACACAATTCGAGCAAATGTTATCACCTCTATTGTCTGCTATGGTAATTAACCAGGTTCTTTTAACTGGTACAGTATTCTGCAATAGAAGTGGTAAGAGCAGTGAGACGAAACCGCACCCTGTGATAATGAGACGAATATCATGCCAGTTAAAACTCTAAAGCTCACAGGAGATAAAAGGAGATAGATACTTCAATATAGATGCCACAGTGATGGGGATGATCTGTGCGCATCTCTAACTTACATCTTGTAATGGAAAATAAAAAAAAAGTTGTGTCAAAGGAAGATGCCTGCAATAGCCAATCAAAAGAAATGTCTCCTATGTCTGCAATGGCATAATGAGGTCCCAGAAGCTGCATGAGGTCTATCAGATCTCATCCACACATTCCTGGACAGTGATAGACAAACAATGGAGTTTTGCAAAGGATAGATGATATTTTTTTTTTTTTTTTTTGTGCAACAACAAGTCGTTAGGAATCAACTCTAGTGAATGAAAATAAGAAGCAGGAAATTGTGCATTTTTTTCCCCATTATGCCTTAAAAATCTAGCAATAACACAGCAGACTCATTGTATCAACATTTAAATTTCAAATCTTCCACTTCAGGACAGATCATCAGTATGTGATCGGTGGGGGTCTGACTCCCAGGACCAGCTTTTTGAAGACGCCGCAGTACTCTTCTGAGCACTGCGGCATCCTCCACGCAGCTTGCTAAGCATTGCAATGTACATCATATAGCTGCTATGCTTCGTATCACAGCTCAGCCCCATTCACTAAATGTGAGGTCACTAGCCGTGGCCCCTTCAAACAGCTGATGGGCGGGGTTGCCTGGGATCGGACCACCAATCAGATTCTGATGACGTACCTGACAGGTCAACAGTATAAACCTCCAAGTGGAGAGTCCCTTTAATTAGATTCCAAGACAGTATACGCAATGGCTACTTGGCAATAAGGAAAATATTAAATGTATTTGGATATTAGTCTTCATTGACTAGGTAAACTCCAATACAACTTGGTGGTTGAGCAAATATAGGATGCAATATATAATTCAAATTTGCTTGGCCAAGCAGTGATGTAAGACAAAGGGTTTACCAACCTAGCAGCTATGTACAGTGTCCGATTCATTATCATGATCTGTTGGATATCCATTTTGTGCTTCTGTGTGTTGTTTCTTCCTGGTTTGTGCCCCACAAATACCGGATACTGTTTTGTATCTGCAAGGAAATAAATGTAGCAAAGGGTCACACAAAAACATATTTCTTTGTCAATGTTCTAGTACAGACCTTAAGACTTTCCATATACAGAACTGACCATGTTTCGTGATGTCATGTACGGTGCTAACAATTGAAAGGCGACACACTGGAAATTTAAGAATCTCCACTGAACAATACATCAAAAGGAAATTGCTCTCAAGTAGTAATTCACACTGGATTTCACAAAAATTTAAGGAGCTTAAGGGTTTCATGGATCAGCTTTCTTGAAAACCCCTTTTAACCCATAACAATTATTTAAGATTTATGACTAGAAACCTAAAACTAATAGTTTGATAAATGACATATGCTGAAATATTCCATTTTAGGAAGTGTACATGTCTTTTACAGTTAGTTTAAGAAAAATATATTATAAATTAAATAGAGGCATGAGTGTGTTATAATCCATATACTTTTTGTACTTTGTTAGGCTGAGGGTAATTTTATTAAAAGGGCCAAAGGGGTATAACATTGATCGAGTTACACAAAATTAATGTAAATGATTTTTGTATTTATTGTAAATATTTGAAAAAAAAGAATCAGATTTCATTACATGCTCTAAATACATGAACGTTCCTAAAGTTACAAACTTATAAGGCTGACTTCAGATTCGGATCATCTGTGTATATGGTACCAAAATGTCTAGAGATGGATTTCACCTGGGCTACTATATCCTAATAAAAGGCTTTTTTTTAACCTTATTTGCATATGGATTCATATTTTACTTTATTATATAAAACACATTTTACTTCCTTAAATTCAACAATAAGCTATTTTTTACTAATGACTATTGCATCTTATCTCTTATAATCCAACATAAATTAGTTAATTAGTTCATCCATTAACATTTAATTCATGAGGCTACTTGCCAACTTATTCTCAGTTAAGTGCCATCGTAAAATGATATTATTCAATTTTTTTTTAAATCAAAGGGCAATTCATTTAATTAGGATTTCTATAAGAATTAGGACCAAATATGTTAAGATCATTTTTACAGAACTCGAGTTATTCCTTTCTAGAATTCCTTATTCTCCGAACAAGGAATTTGTCTGCTACTTGCAGCAAACCTTGTTTTAGCATGTAAAGTCTCATTTGAAGTCAACATTTACAAGAGAACTTTAATACATTGAAAATGAGCCAAAGATTGTGCATTTTTAATTTTGCTTCCAGAATTTCACAAACATTTAGCATGTTTTGTTAATTTTTTCCTGTCCCCATAATTTTAGTACATGTAATTAAATTTATGTTTCCTAATATCTCAATTATAGTTTAGTAGTTGCATGAAAATGAGTTTTGCAAACATCATAAGATGTCTTTGGCTTTTGCATAGGCTCAGATAATGCAGTGAATTCATCTGCATACAAATCCATGTTAAGCCAGTCGGAAGTGCACTTTTCAGCAACACTAAATCTATTCTACAGGCAGATAATGCTCAAAAGTAGAGGACTGGTCATGTTCTTAAGAACCTACAGCTTTTAAGAAGGTTAGTCGAGAAGATTAACAGTAGATATGCCAAGAGTTTATCCGCTGTACAGACATAAGATTTTGGCTTGAGTCTGCAACTTAAAATACTTTTCCAAGAAAGTTTTAAGCCTACAAGGCGCATTACATTTAATAAAAGAGATAGACACTATGCTCTTTATTGGATAGATGACATACGGTATTTTAGGAAGTGAGAGACTTTATGCAGATCTATCTGGAGCTGAATTAACAGCAATCACTTATTACATACTTACTATCAGTCCCTTTACAAGAGGAAGTAATAAAGTAATAGATGATGCAGGTAATACAAATTCCATGTAACTTCCTTATCAGTTTATCTTATGACAGCTTGTATCAATTGATCTGAAGAATACAAGCTGCAGTAACATATGTGTGCATTTTGATCACAGATTCGAAAGGCAAGATTAACATATTGTTGTGGGCTTGGAAATACCAGACATCAAGTAAAAGTCCCATAAAAGTCTATGTGTGCCACATTAAATCTCTATAGCACTCGGAGGTTGAACAGAGCCTTAAAGGGGTTATTCCATGATTGATTGAAAAAAATGAAAATTTAGATATCATATAGTATATGACAATCTCTTGTACCTCACATGGATCCAGATATTTCCACATTCATTGCTCCAATTGTTCTGCTAGATTTATTTCAGGCTGGTAGCCTGAGTGCCCTTTCTTCTGTAGCTCTTTCCCTGTAACTGTCACAGCTTCTAACAGACAGTGACAGTTAAAGATTTAAACTGAGCATGTGTGACCATTTCAGTGAGGTGGACAAGAAATAAGGAAAAGCAGATTGTGCTATACAAATACATTTTACTGAACAGCTCAGTGCTTATACTATTTTTTTTTAAATACATGCAAATGTGATCAGATCCAGGTGCTGGTTAATACAGCCGGGAGTTAATACAGCCAGGAGAATGATGGCTAAAACAATATTTTTATTTAGATTAATCCTTCATGATCTTACTCTTTTTGTTAAAGGGTTATACTTATCTTAGACATTTATGTCTGATAGAATATAGAACCACCATCCTAAGAACAGAGGTCCTCCCACACCATTCAGGTGGCTGCGGGCCATGCATGTAGGCCGTTAATGAATGCTGGAGTGGCTTAGCCCACTGTGATAATCTGTTTTCATAATGGCCATAGCGGTAAATAAGAGTTAAGTAAGTTTGTTGTGCTACACTGATTGTATAACTCATATTCACTCCTACGGGAGTTACAGAAATAATGTAGCACAGCAGGCATGTCTGTTTCCCTAATACAGGCCACCTCTTCATTAAATTGAGCCTGGACGCAGTAGCCAGTTGCTGCCTGGACGTTGTGGAAGGACCTCATCTACCAGACATTTATGGCATGTCATATAGATATGCTATAAATGTCTACCCTATTAAGTTACTGTAAAATTTCTATACTTTGTGTTTCAAGTGTGCATTGAGGCATTATTTTATAAATCATAGGTTATGAACTTATTTTAATATTCCCTCTTAATAATGTAATTGTTTAAACAGTCTTGTAGAACATTTTAAACCAAGTACAAGTGCAGTTAAAAGTAGCACTTGACTCAAGTGCCACTTCAACATTTATAAAAACAAGTTTGTAACTTGCTTTTCTCATTTTACATAAAAAATGACCATACTGTAACTGATGGACATACCTAAGACAGTCTATGTCCCAGAAGTGTAGATAATATTGGTTGATGCATCAGGCAATATATTGTCTTGTTGATTAAAGGGGTTGTCCAAATGTTTAATACTGAAGATCTATCCTTAGGACCGATCATCAGTATCTGATCGGTGGAAGTCTGGCTCCCGGAGAGTGCCTCCAAGAAGCTGACAGAGCACAGTGCTATCCATTGGATAATGGCTGTGCTCTGTATTGAAGCTCAAGCCCATTCACTTGAATGAGATTGAGCTGAGCCTAGGACATGCGGCCGATGAAAGTGACATCACTGGCCTAGGACAAGGCCATGGTGCTCACCAAAGGGCTATCGTTTATTCAAACAGGTGATCGATGGAGGTGTCGGATCAGATAATGATTACCTATCCTGAGGTCATCAGTATCAAACACTTGGACAACTCCTTTAAACTGTATAACAGTTATATAAAAGTATATTTTACCCATAATGCCCAGGGCTATAACTGTAGATATAATGCTAGGACATTCCATATGATATTGCCTTTGTAAGATAATATTTCACACCACATACTTGTATGTTTATTTGCTTTGAAACATGAGGAAACATCCTCCACCCACTTGAATGTGCCTATAGGACATAGGTGAGGAATGTTAAGCTACATTTCCTTAAAGGAATGTTATCGATTGACAACACTAAAAAGACCCAACCTTTATATCTACTTTAACATTTCTTTTATATTTGTTACTGTGCTCAAACCAAGATATTAAAGATGTTTCACTCACAGTTGCCATGCGAAATACTGATTGGCTCAGAATCTTCTGGGAATCCAGCCCCAGCAACTTGCAGTACTGTGAAATATAGCAGTAAAGCTTCTGACCTCATAGTAGTTTAGCTCGAAGACTTTACTTGTCACTTCACCCTGTAAGAAGACAAAAAGTACAAAAATGTTTTAGTTCTAAAGACCTACGACTTGAATATCACATTTGTGTGTGCATACCAAATAACACCCAGTGAAGCTATACGGAATTAATGGCTTGCATAGATTAAGGGCAAATTAATAATAAATGCATTTTACTTTATGTAAAGATAATACATTTTTTTTATTTCAGACTCTCTTTTAACTATTTCATGCTGCAGGAAATAGCGCTGTCTTAGATATCCACCAAACAGATGAACATATTAATATTAATGCACTGCAAAATAAACCAAACCTAGCAATAAGCTACTAGTCAAGAGACAACCTAAAGTCTCAAAATGATAAGAATATTAAAAAGGTGAAAAAGATCTCTATATACAAGATTCTAAATCAAAATGGCAATGGCTCCTATCATATAGATAATTTAGAGAAACCAAAAAGAACAAAGCAAAAATCATTGAAGTCATAAAATACACTGGGAACAGATTACAAAATATTTGTCCTAATCAGAAATGTTTGACACTTCCAAACAGGGGATTATTGTTGAGTCTGTCATAATTCACTTCACGTTTAGTATACTAAGCATTTATAAATCTCTAAACTGCCATTATACAAAAACTGAATGTGCTTTTCTGTCCTTATTAAGTCCTACACATAAGATACTCAGATATAATTATGTCTGAACCCAATTATTACAGCTTGAAGCTTCTCACTGTGCAAACATTGCTATATCAAATCCAAATAATGCTTATTGCTTGTCTTACACAGGCACTTACACTTATTTTACCTGACGCTGTGGTACCGCAGCGGTATCGCCACCGCTGCTAATCAAAGAAAATGATGTGTGAAATATATCTATTAGGTACTGCGCGATGTGCTTTCTGTATACCTCCCCTACCTGTCAGTACTCAAGAGCCCACAGTATACAGTAACTCAGATACCCAGAGATTGGTAAATACCTGATTCTGGGTGTTCTTCAGGGTTAAACTCTGAAATTGAACTATTTGCATTCGAATAATTCATAAAACGAATGCGCAAGGGGTGAAGGGGTTAAAAAAGGGAGGAGATACAGACCTTTAAAAGCAGCACCAGGAGCCAGACTAAACATCCCTGACGAAGAATAGCGTACTAGCTATTGCCGTCATCCTAGCTCTTGCCGTGACATCACGCTCCGTGCGAGCGCGAGTAAGCGGCCTTTTCAAAATTGAGCTGTGCCACCAGCCAGGGCAAGCTCAATATCAAGCCTAAACCAATAGGGTCCAGCCTCCTATATTTCCCTTCATCCTGGACGTGAAAAAAGAAAATCAAGAAAGACGCAGGACAGACAGTCAAACAGAAGAAACCCAGAATCGGGTATTTACCAATCTGTGGGTATCTGAGTTACTGTATACTGCGGGCTCTTGAGTACCGACAGGTAGGGAGGTATACAGGAAGCACATCGTGCAGTACCTAATAGATATAAATCCAAATAATGGGTGACTGGACTTTAATGACATGCTTGCATCTCAAAATGAAAGGTGGCAGAATCCCTATTCTAGGTCTAGTTGGTTCACATCAGCTAGTGGGCTTGGTCCAAGCAACCACATTAAACTCAAAGGCCCAAAGGTGCTGGCAATGATAGCTCTCCAAATACAAGTTATGTCCAGAAAAAGTGAAGATGTATTCCACTAAATGTGACGCTACAGCTACTGGACAGCCTTTGGCATCCTTGAAAAAGGCTGTCCATAGCCAAAACATAAGTGATTCAAATGTCTCCATAAATCAGGAATATTCACTTCTCTGCTCACAGATATTATATCTAGACGTAAAATAAAATCATGCATGAACCTGCTTTTACCTTTGATAATATACACTACATGCATCCTAATTTATTTATTGTTGAATACAATACATCAGCATATTAAATACACCAACATATTCCACAGCGCTGTACAAAGAGACAGATCAACGAGCATTCATAGGAATGCTTTAGCGAAAATTTGGTTGTATAATACAGCCCTAAAAGTGCAGCCGATTATGCAATGAACAGGCAAGTTCATTGGGCAATCACAATTTTTAAGCATGCTTAAAAATTGTCATTGCCGGCGGCAGTACATGCTGTCTAATCACAATCTGCTGCCAGCAAACAATGAGTTAGTATGGGGACAAGATGGCATTAGCGATTGCTCCTATATATACTGTGTGAAGTAGATTACTGCATGTAAAAGAAGCATTCTCCTCCACTAACAAGCAGACGATTGCCAGGAAGGAACGGGAAATTTGTCTGCTAAATCTTTTAATGTAAAAGGGTTTTCCCACAAACAAAAAACAAAAACAAACAAAAATAATCAGTTTAACTTTTCCCTGGATAGAATGTGGATGTGCTGTATAAACTATAATAGTTGAACTTTAATACTTTAATATAACTAGGGGCTATTTTTTAAGCCACTGTATATATACTGTAGTTTCGGATGTAGGTGGCTTAATGTGGATTTTCTTCATTCTGTTAATTCTTCTTTTGTCAAGTAAAGGGTAATCTTTTAAGCTCAGCACAACATGGCGTTGGAGAACTTCAAAGAAGGCCAAAGTAATTAACTGTAGACTTCCATCAAACCTCTTTGACTGGAACTCATACCAATGACCTATTGTTCAGTAATTTATATAGGTAGGGGGCAAAAACACAAAAGGAACATAGAAGAGGTATGCACAGCTGAATGGGGTGTTTTCAAGAGTCCTTTTTAAAAGCACTGAAATGTTTAATGTAATGTCTCTATTTGTGTACTGCAGCCATCTAAACAGCCAATATAGCCTTCCCCTGAGGGTTCTGGTTCCTCATGTATGTCAACGAGTTATTGCTGTCAACAAGTTAAGAACACACATATTGTGGAACAGACAGCCTCGCTGAAAGCAGCACACAGAGATCTTTCACGTTCTAACACCTAGGAAGCATACATCTGCTTGTCGGTCTTGTGTTATGGTTAGGACATATTAATTGTGCATTGCTTTCCTCCTTACAATCACTGTGCTATTATGGTTAGGACATGGATGCATAGGCAATAAGAAAAATGAAACACTCTGAAATACATATCACTTGATCCCAAATGTAGCATCCCTGAAAGTGGGTGACAATCTCTTGAAAACCAACCTGCGATTTTTAACCTTTTATTTTTATAACTGGTTGAGAACTTGTCACGTTGCACATGCAGTCCTATTTGTGGTCAGCATGTTATAGTGCAGGAGGAGCTGAGCAGATTGATGTCAAGTTTTGGTAGGAAAAGATTCAGTACAACTTATAATTTCTAAATTTTTGAACCCATGCTCATTCAGGGCTTAGGAGTCCAGTGGGAAGTCCTACTCAGCGACATATTTTTGAATGACAGCATACTGAGATAGCCTACCTGATTCATATGTATAAAACGATTGTGCATTTTGTGAGGGTTAAGCCTCCATGTTTGTATTTCATACTGCCATTTTTTGTGTAATGAACTGTGAGCTTCTTGTGGAAGGTTACTGTAACTTCAAGGTCACACCTTGCCCCCACCAACCCTTGTTAAAAAGGAATCTTAACAAGCATCAGGAATACTAGTATGTGGATAGCACCCACAGTTAAGATTAAGGAGACGTTCTAGGCCTATAGCCAAGAAGATGCTCATTTCAGATTGTGTTTTTAATGAGTTAATGATGTAAATGTTTGACTACGTCTTCAGTTGGAAATGATCCAGAAATTTGCTTTATAACTCTGCTTTCTTTCAATAAAGTTTAGAAAAACTTGATACACAGACCTATGCCTGTGTTGGTTTTTCTCTATGGATATCCATAACTTCTAATTTGGAGTCCACTGCTCATCTGGCATTGGGGTATTTGCCATAACAGAAACTGGCGCCCAACGTGGGGCATGACTATGTCCTTCCTGCTGAGACCTCCAACACCTGGACGTGTCAAACCGGGCAAACAGACAAAAATCAGCACTGAGGTAAGAGCTTTTTCTTAGAAGTAGTCTGTACCTCCCTGTCTGGCATTTGTCTTGTTCGAGGGTCCGGCAGAGTATAAGGCAACTTTACAGTCATGCCTGATTTATGTTTAAGAATCTGTGACCCTGATAAAGGGCTAGTAGATAAGTGCATGAGTGGTGGATGAATTTAAACCAGGATTTTAGCTGGGAATTGATAGGGATTGTTCTGTGAGTAACTGTGTATGTATTTGTCATTGTTTATTGTGTGTGTGTAGAATCTGGCAGGAAACAAGGGGAAGGGGCCAGAAGCTCAGAGAGGCTTTGGCTTTAATATAGAAGGTACACCTGAAAGGATAGGGTGGGGAAGCCTTTTATGGAGAAAATAGAAGTCTAAGTTTCCCCCTAGTAAGCACAGATTCAGGAATAGACCATGGGTTATCGGAACAGTGTTCCTAAAGAGTATGAGACAGCTAAACAACTGGTAGGAAAAACAGGTGACAAAGATGCGTTAAAGAAAGTTGACAAAGTGTTGGAACAAAGCAGGTATGAAACATGGAAACCTTGATTTAGAGGTTTGGGAAAGGTTCAAGCATGCCCACAGTGGGTGGATTAAGGATCATGCATGTGAAAATGTAGTTAACATCTGGATTAAGGTAGCAAGAGAGATAGAAACAGAAGGTTGGAAGCCACAAGTTTACAGGGGGAAGTTGTACTACAAACCCCCTGAAGAGGAAATTGAAAAGGTTATATCTGGAGGTCCACCACCTTATAATCCTTCAAGGGCACATGTCTCTCAATATGCGGGACCTGTGGGAATCAGAATCCAGATTGGACTAAAACCTGCAGAGTGTGTGGTAACCCCAGATACAGCACTGGATTATATCCAGTGCTATTATGAACAGGGATGATACCACAGGTCCCTCAGGAGCCTGCCGCCGCTGATGGAGCTGGTGGTGGAGATGGCCAAGATGGCTAACAGGCAGCACTACCTCCTCAGACTCCCCATTATTTTCAACAGTACTTTATACAGTATGTACCATGGAGTCCTAAGGACCAACTGGGACTATTGTCAAAGATACCTGACCCACTGACGTGACCCGTGGCCACATCCTGAATGTTACAACAGATACAGGCCACTTACAGAGCAACATGGGCATACTTATTAAATTATTTGGTAGCCCTGAAGTTAGGGGAGGCCCAATATAGCTCAGTTAAGAATACCCTAGAGGGAGACAGAGTGACAAATGACCCAAATGTGGCCTGGAGTGACTGGGAGAAGACAGAACAGTCAGGGACAGAGTACTGCAGAACTTTTGGTAGATGGGCCAGGACAAAGGAGGATGAGAGCTCACATTGATGTGCTTGAGCAGAGTGTGTAACAGGAACAAAGGTAGAAAAGACTATGAGACATGTTGAGATGATCCCTCACACAGGTGCAGATATGAAGAATCTGGGAAACCAGCAGCAAGGGGAATATCCAGCTGAAGTATGTGTATCTGACACCTGTGGTCAGTGAATATCTCAAAATGGGGGAATTGTGAAGATTAAGACTCCATGTTGTATTTCATACTGCTATTTTTTGTGTAATGAACTGTGAGCTTCTTGTGAAAAGTTACTGTAACTTCAAGGTCTCTCCTTGCCCCCACCAACACTCGTTAGAAAGGAATCTTAACAAGCATCAGGAGTACTAGTATGTGGATAGCACCCACAGTTAAGATTAAGGAGACGTTCTAGGCGTATAGCCAAGAGGATTCTCATTTCAGATTGTGTTTTTAATGAGTTAATGACGTAAATGTTTGACTATGTCTTCAGTTGGAAATGATCCAGAAATTTGCTTTATAACTCTGCTTTCTTTCAATAAAGTTTAGAAACACTTAAAACATAGACCTATGCCTGTGTTGGTTTTTCTCTATGGATATCCATAACTTCTAATTTGGAGTCCACCCCTCATCCGGCAATGGAGTATTTGCCCTAACAATGATACCAGCCTAGAAATGAGTTATCCATCGAGGCCTGAGTTCTTCTAATGTCTGTCATCAGCTTAAGGTTGGTTAGGCCCATATGTAGACAAAAGATTCAATGCAACATAGGTTTGAATTTGTATTTAAAATTTTTCGACAAAAATAATGGAAAATTCAAATAAAAGATAATGAAATGATAAGGCCTCCTCTGTCCCATTACACAATATATTACTTTGGTAGATCAACCAGTATCAGAGGGATATTCAAACTTCATAAAAATTTTTGGATGCCATAAAAAACACTTTGAGTGTCTGCTCCGAAGGTTAAAAAGGCTTGTCTGATTCTACTGCTTTCTCAAAGATAAGCCACGTGTGAAGCATTTGGCAGCCATTGTATTGTAATACAGTAGGACACATTGTATCACTTTAGACTTACAATGGAGGTACATTTCTTCTTGAAATCATGTTTTACTGTTAGAGGGGTTGTCAGAGACGTTAATATTGATAGCCTATCCTAAGGACAAGTAATAAATATTAAAATGCTGGATAATCCTTTAAGAATTACCATATAATTATATTTTTCCTGTTTTACAGGTAAACTTCCGTCTACATTTTCTGAAAATGTTAACAGCTTACAAACGTTTAGCCTCATTTCACATGCAACTGCTGCAGAAAAAACTGTTTTGGTAATGCACCCTGTAATGAATTTCTTGATATCTAATTTTTTCCTAGACTGTAAAAATAACTCCCCCTAGGTATTGTCACTTGGCTTTCCAGGTTTTGCTACAATATCCCATTATGAAATCATTATAATAAAGCAGATTTGCCATTGTGGTTACCTTCCTGAAACCAGAGTTTTCTCATCAGTAGAGAGACTTATCAATCTTTTACTCAATAAAACCTTCTTTATTTAGGACCTCTTGTATCAGAAAATATATCAGTAAGCAGGTTGCATCTGGGCTTCTTAACAGAGAATGGGAACCTTAATAAATGCAGTTCTAATGAGATGCTGCCACTTTGGGCAGCGAAGACAAACAGCCCACACTGAAATTGAAAACGGCTAAAGGCGATCGATTCTGGTTGTAACCTTTACTGTAAAAAGTCTCCTGGGATCCCATGAGCCACCTGTTCACTGATATTTGCATTGATATATAGCCGAAATAGAAATGAGAAAGCAGCTACCAGTTTTTGATAAAGCATCTGTTCCCCTCCACTTCTCATGTTTTCGTTCAGAGATGCTTTTCAAAAAGGGGGAATTAGAGTCGGGTGAAAATCCCAAGGCGTTATAACTCATCCACAGAAATAACAAAACCTGCTTATTCAACTCAGCAAAAGAAGGGTGACGCTCATATAACAAGAAATAAAACCCTTGTGTGAGGCTGCAAAACCCTTTGTACGTGTTGCAATCAAACACTGAATTTCTAAGTGTTATCCTGCTCACCTTTAACACCTTTCAACCACGTCATGCCAACCACTTTTGATGAGGCTTTCAATACTTCAAACACTTTCTGTACTATATTGTAAAACAAAAGATAAAGGGCTACTACCTGTAACAGAGAACCAAGCATTCCCTGAAAGCACCCATGGTGTAAAGTGTCACCTGATAGTAATATAACTTTATATCACTATAGGGATGTGGATCTTTTTGGCCAGATTGGATCAGATCTGGTTCAATATATGTGACTATTGAGTAGGTTCAGACCTGTATATCAGACCTTAATATGGGATTAGTATCCTGAAGCATATCAGCAGTTCCATGTTACTAAATGCATCATTTTTGAGTAATCCCACTACAGCCCTATACATCCAGAGATGCCAAGAAGAGAGTAAAAAGCTGATGACTAGGTACAAAAATACCATTGTGGAGAATTTTTGATGCCATTAAAAGCCAGTTATCAGGAAGGTTCTGGCAAAGCATATAGATTATTAATATGTATTAATGTCATCAAAACATTATTATGCACACATTATTATGGTTTCTTAGATAAACGGGTTGTCGACAAAAGCAGACTAGGCATTTAAAGGGGTTATTCACCTGTTAATATTGATGAACTATCATCAGGATAGGACATCAATATCTGATCACCAGCGGTCCAACTCCCGGCACCCCCTCTGATCAACTGATCAGAGCAACACCTGTTCATTACACAGCACTTTGTCTTGGAAATGCAGCGTAATACAAGTGTTTTTTATTACACTATGCCACCGCTCCACAGGAGACGAGACATAGTGTAATGAAGAGGAAGTGGTGCTCGCATGGGACCCCTGCCGATCAAATGTTGATAACCTATGCTGACAATAGATCATCAATATGATGGCTGTACAACCCCTTTAAAGTGGCCCTGGAAATGACCCTAAAAGAGGCCCCTTGTTGAAGGCAAGTCCAAATGGCAGGCCAACATAAATAAGCACGACCAATAGAAGTAGGTGGGGCCAGCAAGACCTTAGAATATGACAAAATACCACCCCAGCAGAACCAAATACCACAGTAGAGCAGAAAATACTGCCTGAGCAGAACCAAATAACACATGCTGCCAGTTTAGTGCATAAGTACATGGTGCTAAGAGCATCAGATGTTTATGAATACGGTCAGCAGCCATAAAGGCAGGCTCTAGCAGCCCTCTAAGCATCGGTCACTCAGAAATTTGCCTGTAGGCTCTATGCCCAGTCATCCCCTGGCTGTCCCATTATGACACTAGAGTACAAGCTCTCTGCTATCTCAGGCAGTCCCATACACTCCGGCGTGTCTGCCATTCCATTTAAATGGGAAGTACTAGCCCTTTATTGCCCACAGCAACCAATCACAGTGATGCGTTATTGATTCCACATTATGACAGTGATTGGTTGCTGTGGACAGGAAGGCTAGTTGGAGATTCAGAGGCAGACTTTTTGAATGATGACTGACAATTCGACACCTGTTATAATTATTACTCAATGAAGGTTTTTAGAAGATTACTCTTAGCTAGGTGTAAAACTTTCATGCTTTTTTCCTCTGAATGCATTTTTTTTTACTTGTCTCTCACATGTGAATTATTCTTAGAAGCTTTATGTTGTTCTGTTCCTTGCACAAATTCATCCAGAGCTCAATATAAATTCATGACTAGAAACGTAGTATAATGTGTATATATATATATATATTGTATATTAGCATATTTGTGTATATGTGTAAATCTGTATATGTGTGTGAGTATATGTGTTTTTGTGTGTCTTTTCCAGATTGCAGACACCTCCGCCCTCTCCCATGCAGTTGTTTTTGACTAAAAATAGTTTAACTAAAGCAACATGTTATAATGAAACCAACATGAGCGTGAACAAAAATTTATGAAATTCATAGACTTGAGCTCATATTACATCTCATATCTGAAATACACTGTATAACATGCCATAAAAACAACACACAAATCTGCATAACACCCCTAGAATATACTATGCTGACAGGACAAGTTTGCTT
The DNA here is from genome assembly GCF_014858855.1 of Bufo gargarizans. Classification (NCBI taxonomy): domain Eukaryota; kingdom Metazoa; phylum Chordata; class Amphibia; order Anura; family Bufonidae; genus Bufo; species Bufo gargarizans. Next base: position 613,013,961 of record NC_058080.1, on the reverse strand, counting down.
TATGGTAACTTTCGACATTATATAAGGGAAATGCCTATGGCAGTCTGTATTCTCTCGATGTACTGCGTACAAACACTCATAATCTACCTGAGAGTTTGACATCAGATTATGCATGGAGAGAATACAGGCTACCATAAACAGCATCATATACTGAGCGGAAGGGTTCAGTTTGACATGTGGTTAGAATTGTTATCAGTAGAGATGATTGAGTCTCAGATTCAATTCAGCCAAAGTGGTCTGGCAATTCAATTCGGGGGTCCAAATAAACTCCACCTGAAAAAAAGTTGTGGATGACATTCTGGGGTCTCCTGGGACTGTATACAATTCATTATAAGCTTTAACGCCAAGCCTGCATTAGTAATCTTAAAGTGACAGTGACATATATGGCTATAGCTTTCTGACATTTTTTAACTGATGACCTTTCCACTCGATAGGTCATCAGTATCTGATCATGGGGGTCCAACACCCAGGAACCCCACCAATCAGCTATTAGTGAGGATACCGATGCTTGCAGTAGCGCCATGGCCTTCTTCAGCTTTGCCTAGGCCATGTGATGTCACCTTCATTCGCCACATGGTTTGGGCACATCTCAGCCCTACTGTAGTGAATGGGACAGAACCACAAGTCCAAAAATGTGCTTTTTGATGGCACAAACACCATCTGGTAATCCTCCTTCATCCTTTATGACTTCTGCCCTGAATTTTTTTTTAGAAATTGTGAGTAATGTGCCCAAAATGAATCTCCAGAAATTCACATTTGACACACATAAAAAAAAAAGTGGGCTAAATTTGATTAATTTAGAATCAATTTGCTTATCTCTATCAAATATCTCTCAAGTGATCCATTTCTAAAACTAAATTATGGTGTCAAGCATTCAAAGTGGAATTCAGTCTGAAGTTTAGGAAAACTTTGATTCGCAACAAATCAGAATTTCCTTGTGCTTTGTGGTAACTAATCAAGTTTTGCTAAAACGGCAGATCACCCATAATGCCATGCAGCAGCAGATAGTTACCCCCTGTGATGTCACAGCCCTATAAAACCCTAATCCCATGTCCCTGAGCTGAGCAGAGGGATAGACTTGGCAATCGCTCATGCGCTATGGACAGCGTTGCTGAAAACAATCAATAAAATAATTCAATACCAATAAGATGGAAGCATTTATTATTCCAGTGTCCAGCATGCCAACCAATACCATCCAGTCTGCATTACTTAGGGGTGCCAGGTTTTAATGATGACCATTAGGGATGAGCGAATTGACTTTGGATGAAACATCCGAAGTCGATTTGCATAAAAATTTGTTCTAATACTGTACGGAGCAGGAGCTCTGTACAGTGTTAGAAAGTATTGGCTCCGATGAGCTGAAGTTTTTGCTTCTACTTGAAACTGAACCCAAGTTCGGGATATGTTTTTTTACAGTACAAATTCATTTATGAAGTTATTACACGAAGTCTCGTGAGACTTCGCAAAGCAATAGCTTTGGATCATCGGAGCCAATACACTCTAATACTGTACAGAGATACTGCTCTGTACAGTATTAGAACTAAGTTTTATGCAAATTGACTTTGGATGTTTCATCCAAAGTCCATTCGCTCATCCCTAATGACCATCCTCATCTTTTGCCGGCTTTACTTCTTCCAAATCATCCTTTAAAGTCTTCATGTCCTAAAAAAAAGTCAGCAAGATGCAGAGAGAGGAGGCACTGGATGTTCCTGATAACATATTCTCATTGATATTAGAGGATGTGGAAAACTAGGAAAAGCAGATGGCAAAAGAAGGGCTCCCAACTGTAAGGCAGGAGAGAACTAGGGTTGGAGAAGTGGATATGCCAACATATTGTCCTCCCAACCTAACCAGCCAAACTTCACACCAGCAACAACCCCTGTTTAACAGTGTTGTGTGGTCATTAACAATGAAGACTTGCTATACAGTGCGGTCTTCATTATTAAATGAAAGGCAGCTGTAGGCTAATTGGCCGCACGGGGCAACCTGCCCATAGTACAGCCGCTCTGTGTGGCCATACCCTAAAGCAGAGTTGCCTGGGTATACCTAATTTATAGTAATTTGTGACTAATTAATTTGTAACAAATCAAATTTCTTGGTGAACTTCGGCCTAATCAAATTTTTTCAAAACTTTGCCCATCTTTAATTATGGTACTACTATTGACACTGCAATTGACATAAAATGAAGCTTCACTGTAAACGATAACACAAAAGGCCTTAAAATATATCTTGGGATGCAATCACACTATTGCAATACAAAGAAAACTAGCAGATTTACTTGAAAACTTTATTCTTTTATTTCTCTTCATAAAATCCATTTTAGTTATGTCATATTCCATATAGCTGGTGATAACCGTGTGATCTGCCAGTTCTCCCATTACTACATACATAATGAATGTGCTAAGCGGTAATCAGCGTAGGCTGAAAACATTGCCTGGGGGAAGGGGACCAAGCAGACGAGTGACCTACATTACTGCCCTTTACAATAATATCATATTATGTAGGAGGAAGACAGCTATAACTTGGTGTAAGGGACTTTGCTCTACCTCTGGCTAGGTTGCCCATTGTTCTTGCACTATCCTCTATCAATGTGGCTTTGATGATTTCTTTGTAGGAGACTCTCTGCTCCACTGACCTGGTACGTGGTATAATATGGTATAACAAGAAAGATGACATTTCATAGACACGTTCTCTCTCCTAAACTCTTCTTGGCTCTGATAAATGATGTTTTCAGATAATCTGGACGAAGATCAACTTATTTCTCACTGCCAATTTCATCATGTTTAGCACGTTATCAAGTACAAACAGCAGACTGTAATGTAGACCATCCACTGGAAAGCTTGAAATAATAAAAGGCACAAAGGAGAATTGTACGAACAGGCCGGTAGAGAGCAAAATCTAGATAACCGTAAAATCAACCAGCTGTATAAACCAAATACCTCATTCTCAATGTGGCAATCATTCCCGGCTCAGCGCTAACGCTCATTATAAATATTATTCTACAGTATTGCGGTATAGTTTTACTATACCTATTTTACCTGGCGCCTACTAAGGTTAAAAGGTGTTACTAAGCCTACTACCAGAAACTGCTGTATTGTACGTTGTCAATGGTTTTGTATGTGTCCCACTCACAGTGAAGATCTAAGCAGTTTTGGAGAATGCCCTACTTGCAAAAGGCATATCAGGGCAGGATTAGCCGCAGATAAGCTCAACTTTCTTTACTGTCTGCGTGCAGCATAAACACATTGCATAAAGGTTGTTAAAAGAACTGCGAGACAGCGAGATGTGTGAGCAAAGCATACCATGTATTCATCTTGATCATTGATCAAGATCATTGATCATTATGTCACGATTAAGGACTAAGATTCAATTGTCCGAAACGTGTATACCTTTGGTGTCAATGTATATGCTTTTACCGCTAAATAAATAAAGTTATCGTTTTTATGGGAAGCTGGATTTCATCCTATTTCTTCACATCACTTCAGCCAAGTCCGAGCTTTAATCCGTGCCTCCCATTAGCGAACACAGGTGAGCGTTGCAGTTTCTCTTCTCTTTCATGTATTCATCTACACCTGGGATTAGCAACCTCCAGCACTCCAACTGTGGTAAAACTACAACTCCCAGCATGCACACGTGTTTGGCTGCTCTCCCGTAGAAGTGAATGGAGTATGCTGGGGGTTGTAGTTTCACAACAGCTGTAGGTTGCTGACCCCTGATCTACACCCAGGGTTGCCAATCGTCCATAAATTTCTGGACAATCCATAAAAATAGGCGACTTTTTTCCAGTAAACAGGAAAAAAAAATGATCTGGGATTTTTTCGAGACTGGTGGTACCTGACTAGGTTATTTTGGGTTAATTATTATTATTAATATTATGTTAACGCTCACAGCAAATGCCGGTAATGAGTTTTCATCAGTATATTAGGATATAGACATGTATAATCTTTATCATTATGGTTTTCCAATTTGTACGTAAAAAATGACGACTGTCCGTGATTTTGGGATAAGTTGTCCAGAAAAAAGAAAAATTCTGGTTGGTAATCCTGTCTACACCCATATGATCTAATTATATGTCTCTGTGCATTTAGGACTTTACCTTGGAATGGAAAGTTGCCAGATTCACAAAATTACAAAATACACATTGAATGGGCAGCAAAATCCAAGTGTTACATGGAGATTTGTGGTAGATTTTACCCAAGCATTGCATAAACTGACGTACTGAAGATTTAAAATCTGCACCGTGTGCATGAGATTTTGTACAGTTCTGCAGCAAACAATGTACAGACCATATGCCACGTATGAACACTGTGGGGGAGATTTATCAAACTGGTGTAAAGTAGACCCGGCCTAGTTGCCCATAGCAACTGGTCAGATTCCACCTTTCATTTTTCACAGCTGCTTTGGAAAAGAAAAGGTGGAATCTGATTGGTTGCTATGGCCAACTAAGCCAGTTCTACTTTACACCAGTTTGATGAAATCCACACAAAGGATAACTGCACACAATGTTGATTATGTGCGTTTTTTTCCCGCAAATATTTTCATGCAGAAAAACCCCATAGACTTCAAGGGGTTGTTAAAATTCACTGAAAATCTGCACCAAAAACATAAAAACCGCACAAAATCCGCAATAAATAGTGTAGATTTTCTGCATACAAATCCACACAGTGTGCAGTTAGCCAAAGTTTTTTCATCCACATTGTAGAAAGAAAAGTATTGAAGTCAATTTTTGCTGTGGTTTCCAAGTGGCCACATGTAAATTAGCCCCATGTAATAAGACTAAATCTGTGTGCAGACCCGCGGCACGTCAAACTAAACGCAGCAGAAAATGATTAGACAGCCTCCGATTTCTGCTGCAGACTCCATGGTGGAGAAAACCCGCTGTCTGAGCAGACTTTTTGGGTGGGTTCATTCACATGTAGGCCTTTGCTGGCATTTCTGTGCACTTTTCCATTTTTAGAGGCTGCATTTATTACGGTAAATAAGCCTTGTCCAGATGTTAGCTGAAAGTCTATGAGAACTATGGAACGCAGGTCACACAGGAATTGGCGTTTTTGTTCATCAGGTGGTGTGTTTTTTTTCTCTTTTTGTCTGGCTACTACTTAAAAAAGCAGCATGCTGGAAATCTTGCTATTTTTTCAGGCATTATCACATTACCTTCTCCACAGGGGAAAAACGTCTTATAGCAGATGCTAGGGGACAAACACACAGTTCGCAAAAAATGTCCCCCCCCCCCCCAAAAAAATGCTGTAAAAACTACAAATGAGGCTACTTTCACACTCACGTTTTGTTCGGCTCTGTCATGGATGGATCCGTTTAGATAATACAACCGTCTGCATCCGTTCTGAACTGATCCGTTTGTATTATCTTTAACATAGCCAAGACGTCTTGAACACCATTGAAAATTAATGGGGGACGGATCCGTTTTCTATTGTGCCATATTGTGTCATTGAAAACTCAGTTTGGCTCAGTTTCATCAGACGGACAAGCAGCGTTTTGGTGTCCGTCTCCAAAGCAGAATGGTGACTGAACTGATGCAAACTGATGCATTCTGAGCGGATCCTTTTCCATTCAGAATACATTAGAATGCAAACTGATCCGTTTTGGACCGCTTGTGAGAGCCCTGAACGTATCTCACAAACGGAAAGCCAAAACGCCAGTGTGAAAGTAGACTGACAAAAAAGATGTACATGGCTATTCTGGAATTTTTTACAGACACACAAAATGCTAGTGTAACTTTGTGTTGTTTAGGGACCACAACAGAGCTGTTTCTTGTATAAAAAAAAAGCAGACCCTTTTTTTTAATTACATACAGGACAACCTGGACTATTTTATATAGGCTACTTTCACACTCACGTTTTGGCTATCCCTTTGTGAGATACGTTCAGGGATCTCACAAGCCGTCCAAAATGGATCAGTTTTGCCCTAATGCATTCTGAATGGAAAAGGACCCGCTCAGAATGCACCAGTTTGCCTCCGTTCAGTCTCCATTCTGCTTTGGAGACGGACACCAAAACACTGCCTGCAGCGCTTTGCTGTCAACTTGACGAAACTGAGCCAAATGGATCCGTCCTGGCACACAATGTAAGTCAATTGACTTTCAATAGAGTTCAAGACGGATGTATCTTGGCTATGTTACAAATAATACAAACGGATCCATTGATGACGGATGCATGCGGTTGTAATATTGTAACGGAACCGCGTTTTTGCAGATCCATGACGGATCCGCCCAAAATGTGAGTGTGAAAGTAGCCCTAGCTATTTTTGTTCACTTGCATTGATAGCAGATATTGAACTACAATCACTACTACAAATTATAGTCACAGTTTTCCCCTTACATAGCCCTCATTCTCCTATGTAAGGCTAGTTTCACATCTCCGGCAGCAATTCTGGCTCCGGCACTGCCAAATGCAACCAGAGTGCCCGCCGGCCCCATTAACTATAATAGGGTCCGGCAGAGATCAGACTCTTATCCGGCAAAAATGGTGAGAATCGAACCGACAGAAACCGCTTCTCACTGCGATTTCTGTCCAGCCAATTCCCGGCATTCTCTGCCGGAACTGGCTGCCAGATAAAAATGCTGGAGATGTGAAACTAGCCTAAAGGGTGTATTAGACTGCCAGATTTTCTGGCAGATGATCGCTAACGAGTGTTCCTATGAAAGCTCCTTTGAGATCATCTGTCAGTCTAATAGTGCCTCGAAATGCCAGCTTGTTCCTCGGGAAATTGTGATTTTTAAGCATGCTTAAAAATCACAATGGTGCCGATGGCAGATCACGCTGTGCAATAGTGATCTGCCTCCGGCACACCATTGCCCTGCATGGGGACGAGCGATGGCATAGAGATCACTCCTTCCCATGCCACAGAGGACATCGTTGCATGTAATAATAGCAGCTGTGTCCTCTGCTAGCTATCTGACGATTGCCGGGAGGAAACGCTTCCCTCCCGACTATTGTCTACAGCATCGGGGTGTCTAATACACCCTTACGCCTACAGCTTACTACAGTTCTGGAATTCTAATTAAGGATAAAGATAAGGATGTATAGAACAATCGGTCTCGTCCTCATAAAAAAAGTGCCGCAATGGATGGAATTTTAGAAAAATAGATACATTTGGAATGTGAAAAATGTGATCAACATGTTTAAATAAAACAAGTTCACCATCTGTGGTTCCAATCTATGGAATGGTCTTTGAGTTTGAATCGACAATTGAATCTAAGCCATCATAGAAAGTGACATTCAGAAGTAATTTGAATCTGAAATCATATGCAAGGACCTCAACTGTAAAGTTCTATGCAGCGAAGACCAAAGAGGAGCTAAGAAGGAGGGTTATGTAAATCTTCACCTTTACCTCCATTGTTCTGTCACCAAAGGACATAATCTCTCTCCTTTTAAATTTCTACTTATTTACTATGTGACATTATGGAAGTCTCCTCTGAAATGGCTCATTAATTGAATCAGTGGTATCACGCTCCTCAAACTGAATTATTTCCATAGCAACAATGGACGGCTCGCTGGGAAGCCAGTGTCTGTTACATTGTAATCACTACGATGTAAATCGACAAAGAATAACAGAATTTTGAAGAAAAAAACGTCCATTAAACAAAAGCCAACACCATGGCCACATTTCACTTTTAGCTCGGGGGTTGGCTACTGAGGTTGGACAGCTTTTGTAGAAGCAGATCAAGTCATCATAGATATAACCCCCACATGTCAAGATGTGCTAGAAACCCGGCAGTTGGTAATGAAGATAATAAATTATGCTTCTAGAGAACACACATGTCAATGCACTGAGATCTAATAAAACAAATTTAGTTTTCAATCTAGCTGGCTGTGCTCTACTGCAGAAGACCTGCAAGCCTTCGGCTGCCACCAATTATCCAGCCTGCATGAAGCGCCGATACTCCCTACAGCACTAACCCCACAGAACAGCTCTTGTGAATCATCACTAATCCTTTGTCATAAAAAATAATAATTCTATATACCTAATCCAGCAAACGCAGGTAGACTGCATGAATGGAGCGAGTAATAGAAGTCGAAGAACCCAGCGTGTATAATAATGCATACACACATTTCATTCAGAATTAAGCTGTAACTTAACCTCTTCTGTAAAACCTGTCCCACGGACAAATTCACAGCCCTACATCCTGTTTATAAGGAAACACAAAGAACAACATTCTTTAAAGGAACTAAGGAAGCTGCCTGTATACAAAATATATATCTCTTACCTGGACGCAGGGCAAAAACTTTGACAAATCTTTAGGGAAAAGTGCAAATTTACCAGTGAGTGGAAAACCATTCATGTGGACACCCTGGTACAATGGAGACAGTCTGAGGAAAACAGAATATAATGACATGACTGAGACAGAAGGTACAACCGGGCTACATTCACATGAAAGCCATCACATGGATGTTTTAAAAGCAATAGTAGTCTATGGGGTTATTCATACGACTGTTTCCTTGACACCCTATGAATAACGGCCATAAAAAAAAATAGGACATATCGTATTTTGTCAATTTTCATGATAAATAGCCCCCATACAATTAAAGAGTGAAGTTTTTAATGCCCATTTTAAGAAAGCCATTAGTGAAAAAAAACTGCCTTTTTTTCAGTTGAGTGAAGGTAGCCTAGTCCTGCCATTGGTTTCTTCACTGAAATTAGTATTTTCACAATTCATGATATATGATACAAGCAAATTTTCCTTTTAGATGGCCATGCACATTAGTCCAAAAGGGATTCAACCAAAACGATCATTCGTCAGGTGAAATTTTATAAAAGATTTTTAGCCAACCGATGATAGGCCATTATCATTGGTCCTATAGGATGCCAGTCCTTTAACGACCTTGTCAGAAAGATTTTTTTTGTCCTTTGCCTGGTGCCATTCAACATGGATGTAAATGAAATAAAAAATTGAATAGAACCCCAAGTTTTACTATGGCACCTCATGGTTACTTCTGTTGTTTGCATTATCTCTTCTGTGCGGCATTACTTTCTGCATTCTACTTGTGCTGTGACATCACTATTATTCCTGTATGTGACATCATATGTGCATTATACTACTATGCAACATTACTGTTTGTATAATTCCAGTGTTCAACGAGTAGATTATTCCTGTACACAACTGCCTTTATTATCTCCGTACTGTGACATTACTGTGTATATTATTTCACTATTATCACATCACTTAGTGCATTACCTATGTACTATGACATAAATGTGCTCACTCACATGTGCCAATCATAAGCTTTTTTGAACATGTTGCTGAAAGTCATCATGATGGAATGGGGCCACTCTCAACGTTTTGCTATGAGGCCCCATGATTACTTGTTATGCCCGCTCCATTCTACATATTTAGACTATAATTTGTATGGCTGTGTTGGCATAATGTTAATTTAACAGGACGATTGTTCATCTAACCATTTTTCAACCATCAACCTATTACACTTCAATCTTATTTGTATAGTCACCTTCCCAGGGGTGCACCACCAATGAGGCCAGGTAAGGCGATCGCGTCAGGCAGCACCAGGTAGGGCAAGAGGGGAGCAGCAGAAGGGCCATGGTCAATCAGCGCCTTCATTGTGGCAAAGGAGTTAGGTTAAGAAGTTGGCATTGGAGGGGGGCCATGTATCAGTTTTCTCCTCAGGCAGCAGAAAGGCACCCTTGCACCTTCCTATAGGCAAATCAACAAAGGCAGTTTATGTGCTTCTCAGTCATGGTACTATCATTCAGAGAAAAGATACTCTACAGAAGCAAAAGACCTTAGTGGACAATTGTATTGGAGATACCAGTTTTTTTTGCGCATAGCCAGCTTAGGACACCTATACACTCAACAGCAGAAATGTCATGAAAGATGGTCCTATGTATCATCAATGCCATTTCACAAGCCTAGCTGTCCCCAGCAGCAGATGATCAGTGAAAAAAAGGACACATTTGCTACATATTGGTAAATCGCCGTTACCAACAAATGCTTGCCATATATTACACACCAGATTTCAGATATAAATTGGAAAAGTCCTATTGGTGTCCTTTGGCATATGCTCCCCCAGAAAACATCTTTACATCTGTGTAAGACATTCCATTAGGAGCCTTCTTTGCAGATTCCATCAAACATAGTAGACAAAATATTACAGTGCAGCATGATGAGCTGTTATGTCCACTAAAAAGATGAACATCATTATAGTCAATAAGGTCCATCAGGTGCAACCGGTGTCAACCACTGCTGTCATTTTCGTTGTTTTGCAGGAGCAGAACAACAATAATGAACAAGGCAGATATGAACATATGTGGGTTTATAAAATGGAAACCAAGATAAAGCATGAAAATCTTGTTGCCTAGCATAACATTATGCCTGAGGAGTTCTTTTTTTCTTCAAGACTATTTTGTGCTTCTCTTATTGTCCAAACTTGTTTACTGAGCATTCTAGTTTTTTTTTTACTAACATCTCATTTACCCCTTGATCAGCACGGAATCTTGTTTTATCACTGTAATTAAATTGTTCCTGTGTTCATCTTCTAGTTATCGTGGCTTTATCATTATCGTGGCTTTATCATTATCATGGCGAAGCTTCCACAGGTCCTCTACAGTATCTAGCAATATGTAATTTATCTGTACAATCAGACATTTAAACACTGCTTCATTGCAAAGGAAATAAGAAAACCAAATGCCCTTCCTGATAGACTTATTTAATAATGGTGCACTCGCCTCCTACACTGTATGAACCCTATGTCTAATTACAGGTCTGAACATATCACGGTTTCAAATGGAGCACATGCTGTGTCACAGAAGTCAGCACACCGATGGAATTCCGTCTACATATCAATTTTTCACAGATTAGTTCCCTGTGGTGTATGGTATGGAATTTATTAACTAGTTTGTATCATACATGTCACAGCATAGCAAGGCCAGAGAAGAATAAAAAAATGAAAACAGGGGGTGGCCTTCTAATGGATGTTTGCCATATTGAAGCAGTTCATTGTTTATTACCAAATACCTGGCATGTGAGGGCACACATGAATTGCAAATTGTTCTTTATATGCAATGACTGAATTTCACAGATGAATTAAAATACATCCCAAAAGTTGCTGTACAGTCTCAAGATTTGGCTTGTTTATGGTCATAGACAACTTAGTTAAAAATCACATAAGACCTTTGAAGACAATGAAAGTTCCCAACATCATCAATAGCTGTGAGCCAAATGTTTGTTCAGCCCACAACTATCTCTCCCGATTCCCCTATAGACATACATGGTCAGCTGACCATGAATGTGTTTTTAAAGAGAACAGAGAAGAAAGCCACTGCCAAGACCTCTGGAGGTGGCTTTTCTCCTGGTAAAATAAAATTATCAAACATTACCATCCAATACATTATTTTTCCCCCAACATCATCATCATCATCATCATCTTTAGAGCTGAGACTTTGAAGGAAATATGTTCAATTACTTCAAGATCATCAATTCAGTTGCAGATTGCACACTGGACCTTATATGAATTACCAAAATGGCACTGGTATCTATTCTCTGCAATTCCTTGTCCTTCTCTTAATTTAAAGTAACTGAATGAAGATACAAAAACCAGAAGCCATAAATTTTATAAAATTCTTTATATTGGAAAATAATGCAAAAAAGAAGCACAAGTCAACAAATGACAAAGGGGCAAATGAAGTAAAGGAGTGCCACTTCACATCTGGAAGGTTTCTAAAGCTGATCCCTCAAACACTCTATCCGTCAAGGTGGTTATTGCATAAACACTGGTATAAATATAGGAGTGCCAGCCTAGACATTTCCACTGCTTTGATTATCATTTTCATGTATCCAGTCAAACCAGTTAATTCTAATTAGGCCTAATTATTAGTCTCCTGACAGCTGGCTCCAACAATAGCACACCTGTTGTTATCAGGAATAAGACTGAAACAACAAATCTTGCTTATAACAATGTCTCAAATCATATCCCATAGGACTTACATGAGGTACAAACTACATTCTAGATTCTGCGTTTGTGTTTTTGCTGGGGGAGAAAGCATCTGTGAACACATTATTGGCGTCATTTATCACAATAGTGTCGCACAAATGAGCAGAAAACGACTGTGTTCTCTGTTACCGCGTCCAAACTGAGAAAAGAGAATGGAACTGCTAAAGTATTACTCCGAATCATACAATATCATTGGTTTCTTCCATTGGCTTGACAAGGTACAGGACACAAGGGTATTTGGCATGACTGCAAAGCAACCTTTATGCTGGGAAGTAATACTGTGGGTTGCACTCCAACTACTGCAAAATATCTGATTGGGACTCTCTATAGCTCTAGCCAAAATTAGATTCCAAAAGCCACCATTAATTGACTGCATAGAAGCAACTATGTGGTTCCTATCATAGTCATGTATCCTTACCATAGCTGAACCTACTTTAATAATTGCCTACACAATTAATGTATAATATTTATTATGGTTCAAGTGGTTATTTTCTATCAAGTTTTTTTAAACTAGCCATTACATGACCCATCTTTCCTAGACATCTGAATAGCTCTGTTTAGGTACATTTTAATATTGCCCATTCCCAGCAGTGTAACTATAGGGGATGCAGGGGTTGCAGTATCATCTGAGGCCTGGAACCGGGCCCACTTGAGTAGACCAGAACCATGAATTATACATGTGGGTTCCTGTTGCAAATTTTGTAAAGGGCATAGACACTTCAGGTATTGCCTCTGCCCTTCCCTAGAAGGCTGCTAACAAGGCAATTTGCCATTCAGAAGTATGGGAAAGCTGGATGACGGCTCCTGTTATGTTGCCGTTTTACACTTCAAAATTAACACATATAACAATGAAGCTGCTTTATAGATAGCCTTTTTTTATGAGCCAACAAATACTGACCAATCAAAGACTCGTATGTTCTGATAGCGTTTTGATTGTAGATGAAAATAAGCTTTAGTTTAAGGGGTTGCCTCATCTGAGACATTAGTGGCTATCTCCAGAATGGGCACTCAAAAGTGAAAGAGAGTGCGCCACGCAAGCGCAGCCACTGCTTCATTCACTTCAATGGAAATGCTAGAGAAACCACCGGATGGCTACTTTCGGCAGTCCCATAGAAATGAATGGAGGGTGACTACACATGCGCGGCTTGTCTCCATTCACTTCGAGAGTCCCGTTCTGGAGATAGGTGCTGGTCCCACTTTTTGGACCCGATCATATCTGACATTCCATGCGATATGCCACCAAAGTCTCAGATGAGGCAACCCCTTTAAAAGAGATATTTTTTTGCTTTCTGCAGCAAAATGCATAATTACGGGTAAGAATCAAATAAAACACAAACATAACACGATAGGGACATTTTGCCTTCAAATTAGTCACTTCAATGTAACAACCTATAGCAGGAAGTGCAAACTGATTCTTTGCAAGTGCTTTCATGTTCCAGGCTCAAGCTAATAACAATCAAATGCACAGACAACAAAGTGGATGATTAAGGGGAAATTTTGCATGCTAAAAATAAATGAGACTTAATTGCGTTTGAGAATGCATAGCATTTACTGTGAACTTGAGTTTTTGTCTATAAGTACAATAGCATGGCTTATGTGAGCCAAAATTTAGCTGCTATTATTCTTGCTCTCATTAGACATGGAACGCCATCACCAATTAAGTAAATGAATAGGAAGCAGTAGCTTGCGCATCATGGAGCATTCGATTATTAAAATACTTATACTACATGCTTGGACTAGCTAATAATTTAACGTACAGGGAAACTTCATAGAGATATATTAAAATTGGAGGTACTCTTTAAAAGGTGGTGCATTGGACAGATTTGCATATGGATAATACATTCACTTGATGTGACACTTGTTGAAGGGTTGTTGGATTTTCAAAGATGATAGCCAATATAGCGGCCATTACAGTGTTTATGTTATCCTAAAAAAAAATAAAAAAACGGATCCGTTTTTCTGGATGACACCGGAAAGACGGATCCGGTATTTCAATGTATTTGTCAGACGGGTCCGCATCTGGATTCGTCTTACAAATGCCATCTGTTTGCGTCTGGATTGCAGGATCCAGGAGGCAGTTCTGGCGATGGAACTGCCTGCCGGAATCCTCTGCCGCAAGTGTGAAAGTACCCTTAATGTAGTAATTTGGATACAATATTTATGTCTTAAACTTTATAAATGTAAAGGTGACCATACACATAAGTAGTAGGTTGATGGTTGAGCAGCAGTTGCACAAACATCTGCTGAACGTTTTCTGCAGATGTGGACCTACACATTTTAGTAGTTCACACTGGCCATACATGTTCAATGAAACTGGGACATAGACAAAAGACCTTTCTGGAAATGTTCTTTTTAAAGAAAGATCTTTTGTCCACAAGCAATAATTCTTTCAACGAAAGAGCTTTCTTTCAGCCAACTATTGTACGAAAATACTAAACATAGCTGACTTCTTTTCAGATGATAGCGAATTATCATTGGTTGGCTAAAACAACAATTTGTTGTTAAATTTCATTTGTTTTGATCAAATTTAGACAAATTTGTAGGGACACCTTAAGGATTGCTGGTGGGGCCCTTGGTACCAAGAGAAGCACAGTTTCCTAAGGTGAAAAAGTCGTGTGGAGGGTATTTCATGTTATTTGGCTCAGTACTCACCTCAGTTGGATATACACCTGTATTGTTATGGAATGTGACTATTGTAAATCTAGCAATTCACGGACTATAATATAAGTAAGGTGCCACCTCTCACTGAATAAATTAGTTCACGGAAAACAAGGGAAAAGAGAGGTGGGTGAAGTCTATAAAACTATAATTTTATTGTCTGTGAAGGTTCTCATTTATCCAGGTCATGGTATACCTGTAAAGAATAAATCAAGGCAACTGGACGTACTGTAGATTTCTTGAAAAACGTTTCACTCGTTCTTCAAATGAGCTTTCTCAATTCTGAGTGACTGTATAAAAATTCTGGGAATAAATATGTAACTGAATCAACATCTGGTAATTATACCCAGCACTGGGTCAAAGGTGTTGATTCATTATCCTAATTGGAGTCAGTAGGTGATAAAGACTTCCCAGAAAAAGGTGTCAAGACAGCATTGTATCTCCATTGTATATGGACAGTCAAGTACGTGTTCTGGATAAGGAGGTCGATTGGTACAAACGAGGCGTGAAAGAGGCCATCTACGTAAAAATGGAGAAGCCAAGCTTGAATAGAGGCGGTGGGGGGGGGGGGGTTAGACATCTATTGTCTGCCACAATGTGTGCTGTCTTGACATTGTATAATTACCAGATGTTGATTCAGTTACATATTTATTCCCAGCATTTTTGTACAGTCACTCAGAATTGAGAAAGCTCGTTGGAAGAACGAGTGAAACGTTTTTCAAGAAATCTACAGTACTTCCAGTTGCCTTGATTATTCTTTACAGATATAATTTTATTGATATACACCATGAATGGTCACCCTGCGGCTCTCCAGCTGTTGCAAAACTACAACTCCCAGCATGCCTAGACTGCTTACAGCTATCAGCCTACAGCAGGGCATGGTGGGAATTGTAGTTTTACAGCTGGAGAGCTTCAGGTTGGCCAGCCCTGATATACACTAAAAACAGGGGAAACAGGAGTGAAAACCTAATAGAGCATTCCCAATATGGAACAATGCAACGCTTGAACACTCAGAGGACTTAAACACATAGGTTATGAACAGCACGGGTAGGCTAGAGATGGATGTAAGCCAAAACCTACACCACCCGCTATCGCCCACAGGGGACTGTATATGTGCTCCACTGGTGAGAGATATGTGACCTATGTGATTAAGTCCTTTGAGCGTTCAAGCGTCGCATCATTCCATATTGGGAATGCTCTATTAGGTTTTCACTCCTGTTTTTAGTGTATATCAATACAATTATAGTTTTATACACTTCACACACCTCTCTTTCCCCTTGTTTTCCGTGAAATATTGTAAATCCAGGGCTACACATGGCCTATGGAAGGCTTGGTTACAACTTTTATGGGTACTGAAATGTTTTGCTTCACTGCTTGCCACTGAGGGACTTATAAGTATAATATAATAAAATATTTAAACAATTACTTAAAGAGGACAAGTCAGAATTTTTTTTCCAAAGAGTTTAGTGGCAGCAAACAGTTAGTAGATCAAAAGCAGATTTTTAACTTCTAATTTAATTAATTCTTAAATCTGACCATAACAAGACTTCTCAGGGAAACGTGTAAGCTGAGGTTTTAACAGGATATATCCAAGTTTAAAGAAACCTTTCTTTCTTTCTTCCCAGAAAATTGAATAAACAGAATTTAGCTTGGACTTAGTTGTGCATTGTGCAAAGGAGCAGTTCTTTGGGACAAGCAAACTACAGCTGTGTTTTTCTATAAGAGATGGCTCTGCTGTTTTAGTAAAATAATATAACTATAAGAAGAGGTTTTCCATATACAATGTGTTTGTAAAGATCCCATTTGTAAAATCATTAGGATTCAAAATATTCCCAAGACACTCAAGATAAACACTGGAGAGGGCTCTACTGTGGCTGAGGTATCTAAATGTTCACATGATCTGAATTTAGTGCTACCACAAAGCAGAAATATTAAACTCACGTCTCACAACTAACAATAATACCCCTATAAAGTTAGTGAATTATAAAAAATAAAAAAAACTATTATACCCTAAAAATTACCAGGACCAAAAGTATTTGAAAACAATATTCCTACATTCTAAAATACTACAATAAGGCTTGAGCTGTTCACTTGAGGTTTAGGACTTCAGGGGAAACAAACTTTGCCTCCACGGAGGCAATACATTTTAATGTTGTACAGACACAGGTCTCTGAAAAAACTTTTGAGGTCCAGCTCCAGATAAACAATGAATGTATATATTAATTTATCCTGATATTTTATTTTCAAGGAAATGCAGCCGGAAAAGTTGATCAGTATGCTTGTTTGCTTGAGAAAGACCGAGAGGTCGAAACGTCACAATTTTTGTTGACTAAACCAGCATGAATTGACGACCGGCGAGTGCTGCAGTTTTATTTTTGATTTAGTCTGGATGATTTGGGGATGCTACAGACTGGTATCTAATACTGCGGGCACCACCACCATAGACACTTTTTGCTATAGATTTGTAAGTGCTGTTACTTTTTTTCTTTTTTGAGGAAAAGTTGATCAGTAGGTTTCTGCTTAATGAGATTAAAAATATCATCAGTTATTAGATATAATGAGACAAGAATAAATGCATTAAAATGAAGGCGCTCCACCACAAGCAGTCCACATTCCTTTAAATGTATGGCCTTAATTAACCATTTATCATTCAATGTCCTCATTGCTAGGTGGAGAACTGGATTGGCACTTAGACCTTAGAAGTAAAGCATTGGAAATTAGCTTAATGAAAGAGAACACCGGGTCTCCTTTTGCTTTATACCAGTTAGTTTCAAATATCCACTCAGCTAATTAGAATATAACATGACATGACAGCACTGTCTTCCTGCATTGTTGCTTCTATAATGCAGCTTGCTTTATGCAAGTGACAACGCTTACAATGGTATATAGCTGCAGACATGAATTACTAATCTAATTACATGGCACAGTTCATTAATCTGAACTACTGGAACCACAGTAGTACGTCATACAAACCAGATGTGCAGTTTTTATATACGTGACATTCTATATTATGGTTTCCACCGCAGAAGTCAAGAAGTACATGAAGTGCTCCATGCTGTGATTTTTTTCAAACTAGAAATTTTTATTCCATTTTTACTGACACTGAAAATAAGGATGTAAGATAACAACTTTGGTAGGTTTTATACTGCTGCCTGCCAGACCCCATTGACTGTAATGGGGTCCGGCGGAGATACGCCAAATATGATGGAAATCGGCCGGACAAAAAATGCTGGATGCAGTGGTTTTTGTCCCGCCGATTCCTGGCATTCTCTGCTGAAACACCCTGCCGGAGACAACAGAGATATGAAAATAGCCTTAGGCCTCTTATACACAAATTATTTTGTCTTTGTTTTAAAATATTATTAAAAACATCATGGATTTATTTTATTACATTCTAAACATCCATTTTTGTCGTCTACTATAAGAATGGCCAAAAATAAATAAATGCTGTGCATGTCAACATCTGGCTGTAGCATCTTGAGCTAAAAAAAAATGCAAGTTATAATCACCAACTAAATGCAGCACGATGCTATTTAGGAATCCAGCATTATGGCATGTGGATAAACCCTGTACAATGGCAGTGGCTAGTATTCTACAGTGATGGACATAGAGACTGCTGATGGACAGCTATCTGATTAGAAGGTGCCCCAACTGGCCTGAATATTTGTGTATGGCACACTGAGGTCTCCTAGGACTCATATTGTTTTTGTCTAGTCTCTCACTTTCTTTTTTTTTAATTTGGATTCTGATACAACTTTGTACAAAATTTGGGTCAAATCCTACTGATTTGAAATTGAGCTGCTTATCTCTGGTGGTCACCATATTCAGGAGATGAGCAGCTTCAAAAATTTCTAGAGCTGTTTCCATGATTGGCATTTTCATATTGATTTTTGTCTTTGCCTTATGTCAAGTGCAATATATAGTTAAAAGCAAGTTTCATCAGAAGAAAACACAACTCTGTAGGTAGCGCAAGATCAAAACAGAATAAACAGATGCTAATCACTTTGATGCACCGGCTGCATGTTGCACCTACATTGGTTCACTCGGGTCCCAGCTGGCAATGCTCCTTAAAATAGACTGCTTTAGCTGTACAACTCCTCTCATTAAAATCAGCTGTATGGCTCGATGCCACCGGCTTGCAGACGACTTAATCACACATTGCCCTAGTCAAGGCAAATAACCACTTTAAATGTCACCAGGGAGTGGGTGTGCCAGTAAAGACGCTGTTCTCCTTGTTATCAACATTTCATCAACATATAATAAGATTAAATAAAAACCCTAAGAAAAAAATGCAGTATTGTTATTATACATGTGTGACTTTTGCACAGTTAAAAATATTCTTGGAAAACTTTATTAAAGGAATTTTCTAGTAATTAAATATTGATATTCTATCCTCAGGCTGTGCTTGGCATTGATTGACATTGCAGCTCAATCCCATTCACTTGAAGATAGATGTGATAGTAGTGGCTAAGGATTAGGCCACAGCAGTCACTGGCGTGCCATTGTCAATTCCAATAGCTGATCAGCGAGGTGCCAGGAGACAGAATCCCACCAATGAGATACTGATGACCTAGGTTGTCAAAGTCCTGGAAAACCACTTTGAATACTGAATTACTTGAATACTGATACAAGATGACCATGGCTTTACTTGCTACTGTGAGTCCATATGATCATCTATTATGTACAATGGAGAAGGGGGGTAAAAAAAAATATACACTGCATATAATGGAGGATGTGGTCCACCGGCAGCCCTGAGGTTGAGCAGGATCTGGAGCTAGGGACCTCTGCCCCACTATATTTGCTGAACCTACCTTAATACGGTGTATATTAATGGTTTATCTGCTTTTATATGAGCATCACTGCTCCAGTTCACTGACACAAGTGTGTTTGACAGGGGAGTACAGCATTTATATATAGAACCAAAGCTCCATTTGTGTCAGTAGCAGTCTGTTTTTTCAGGTGTCTCTGGGCTCAGTTAAGCTTGAACAATTCAACTAGACAAGTCCATGCAGGGAGCAGAACTGCTGTTGTTACCATATCTCCTATCTGGACAAAGACATATAAATATAAGTGGCCTTCCACTGACAGGTGTTTATACAGTGCTTGTTGGAGAAGAGCTGAGGGCTTTCATTACGAGTCCTTATATTAAGGGTTAGAAAGCACAGTAATGAGTCAATCTCTGAGGCTTCGAGTACAATTAACTAGGGATTTTTGTTACAAACCACAAGTGTGACAGTCTAGGCGTAAATGCGTTCTCATTTATAGAAGTATAAAAATTGCATCAAATTCCTTAGAGATTGGTTGCAGAGTAGGCCGTAGTAGAACAACACAGTTCAGAAAGCCTTAACATAACAGAATTTAATTTGCTATCACAAGGCATAAAAACATGCAAGGCATAATTGAAACTATATTCTGGTACATGCATCAGGTCATAATATAGACAGAGATTGGAGAAATAATCACTAGGATATACCACCAATTGGTGGGTTTTCAACTATTTTCAACTGAAACAAAGCAGCAGATGTGCTAGGAAAGTGGCCACCCACTTAGGGTCTATTCACACGTCCGTTGTTTCTTTCCTGATCTGTTCCGTTTTTTCAGCAAAAAACGGAACAGATCAGGAAACAAACAACGAACGTGTGAATGGACCCTAAATCTCCTGTTGGCTTTGCTCAGGTTTGCATGGCTGACCCATTAAAGGGGTTGTCCGAGTGTTTAATACTATTGACCCATCCTTAAGGAAAAGTAATCAGTATCTGATTGGTGGGGGTCCAACTCCTAGCACCCCAATCGATAAGCTGTTTGAAGAGACCACAGCTGCAGCCTCTTCCTAGGCCAGTGACATCGTGTTCACCTATCGCATGGCCTAGATACCGCTCAGTCAATAGGGCCGAGCTGCAATATCAAGCTGTCCAATGCATGGTGCTGTGCTTGATATTGCAGCTCACCAAAGTGCTGCAGCCTCTTCAAACAGGTGATCGGAATGCGTGCCGATAGATCATCTGTATTAAACACTTAGAAAACCACTTTAAAAACTAAAGCAGACCATGTGGCCATCCAGAAAAAGCTAAGAAAAGGAAACAAGTGCCTCAGCGCCACAGGGGAGGGTTTCGGCAGTTGGTACTGATACAGACTTTTTAAATAATTTATTAATAATTTATTAGTCCCGCATTAGTCGACAAGATGGATATTTGATCTTTTTCAATTGGTGGTAATGTCCATTGTTGAATTGGACCTGCTTTGGTCAACTGAAAAAGGTAATTGCAATGAAACGAACCTAGTCCAATGACTCTCAAAATAAAGAGGCCTTTGGTACATCTAATGTGCATAGTTAATTTATTCGATAACCACAATAATAATTAGCTTAAAAATTGTCACATATGCTATATATTTGCATTACGCAGTATCAGATTTAATTTTGACAATCTATTAAGCCAACTGATAGCAAATGAAAATTAACATCAGAATAATTACCAGAACCTGGTTGAAGTGACTTGGCTTAACAAGGTATTCAATCTATTGACATAAAATCAACACATAAAGACCAGTTACTGCCTCTCTGTTATAAAGGAATCAGGATCTCACAAATCATGAACATCGCCAGCTGGAGGACTTCGCAGTGGGTGGCAGAATTCTACTTTGCCAGCTTCATGAAACACAAGCTTTGCATATTGGTAGTATGCCAAACACATCTGATTAATAGTCAATTTAGCTGTCATTTTGACTGCTAATCTAGTCATTTATAGGGATTTTTGAAGAGGTGGACTTTAGTCAGAGATGAGACATGGACTCATAGGAGTCTGATCTTAATTGGGTTCTGTATGACTATGTAAAAAGGTATACAAACATTCTAATATTGTGCATGTTTTATATGGCCCCAGAGTGCTAATCTTGAGGCTATGGCTAACATGGTTTGTCTACATTTGGCAGATATGTGGACAATGTGTAGGTATACACTCACCTAAAAAATGATTAGGAACACCTGTTCTATTTCTCATTAATGCGATTATCTAGACAACCAATCACATGGCAGTTGCTTCAATGCATGTAGGGTTGTGGTCCTGGTCAAGACAATCTCCTGAACTCCAAACTGAATGTCAGAATGGTAAATAAAGTGATTTAAGCAATTTTGAGCATGGCATGGTTGTTGGTGCCAGACGGGCCGGTCTGAGTATTTCACAGTCTGCTCAGTTACTGGGATTTTCACGCACAACCATTTCTAGGGTTTACAAAGAATGTTGTGAAAAGGGAAAAACATCCAGTATGCGGCAGTCCTGTGGGTGAAAATGCCTTGTTGATGCTAGAGGTCAGAGGAGAATGGGCCGACTGATTCAAGCTGATAGCCCCAACACGCACAACCTTGAGGCGGATGGGCTACAACAGCAGAAGACCCCACCGCGTACCGCTCATCTCCACTACAAATAGGAAAAAGAGGATACAATTTGCGCAAGCTCACCAAAATTGGACTGTTGAAGACTGGAAAAATGGTTTCTTGAACACGACAATGAGTTCACTGTACTAAAATGGCCCCCACAGTCACCAGATCTCAACCCAATAGAGCATCTTTGGAATGTGGTGGAACGGGAGCTTCGTGCCCTGGATGTGCATCCCTCAAATCTCCATCAACTGCAAGATGCCATCCTATCAATATGTGCCAACATTTCTAAAGAATGCTATCAGCACCTTGTTGAATCAATGCCACGTAGAATTAAGGCAGTTCTGAAGGCAAAAGAGGGTCCAATACCATATTAATATGGTGTTCCTAATAATTCTTTAGGTGAGTGTATATACTCTCATCCCAGTGGCTTGTAATTGGCTCTAACTTACACTAAATATAAATGAAGCACATATGGAACAACAAATAGTTAAACACATGGAGAACCAGTTTGTGCAACTTCACTTTTTGTAAGGTCGGACAATAGAAAAAGTTTCAATATTACAAGAATTTGCTAGGAAAAGGTCAAACACTCCATGGAGCAACCTGGCAAAATCCCAGTTTTCGACTTCTCTGAAAAGCGCACACTGTTAGTGTTCCCTGTGGGTTATATACTGTCAACAACAAGATGTTCTTAGTCAGCACTAGACTGCCGGATGCCTAATACAAGAAACAAATGAATGTTTGACCAGCTTTTTTCAAGCAAGCATGGTGTGACAGAGCTGGTGTTCTTTTGTACTCAGTTTACAGAGCTTCATGGAAGAGATCACAATGGTTTAGATGCAAGAGGGTTATGCTACTACCCTAAAATATTGAAAATGGAATGATAATTAGCAATTTTAATCAATGACCTCATAAAACAGACACAACACATAATTAAATTATACCACCACCATGTCATTACAGCAAAAAAGTGCCAAAATGCATTCAAACTAAGCAAATTGAAAAACTCTTCATGGCATGTGATATTATTTTGTCTGTAACACGAGCAAGCATACAAAGCAGGCAGTGATCATGTTCATGAGTGAAAGAATCTTGGCTTTTATAGTGAAATGTATATGAATCCAGATTAAATTCAGGATTAAAAGGCATATCCGCCCTAAAGACTTAATGCCCCGATTACTTTGTTAGTTTATCCTTGATTTACCTGTGCAGTGGTCTTATATGTAACCTTAACACATCAATAAATGTATAGTATTCACTTATCTACTCAAGGAAGCATCTATTTCATAAGAAAAGCTGGCCATACACATTCAATAGCTGCAGCTGAAAGACCAGTAGCCAGCCAATATCCTAACTTCCTCCTGGTTTCCCTTATACACATTCAGCCTGGCTGAGCATGTACAGTATGTGTATTCAATGGGGAGAGACAAGAAAGCCTCTATCAGATACTTCTGGGGGCAACTTATCTCCTGGGAGAACAAATGGATCGGGGGGCCATTTCTCCCCTGAAAGACCAGAAATGTTGTATTTCAATGACTGATCCTTTCTTTCTTAAAGGAGATAAAAAGCTGCCAGAGGCCATGTACAGTGGCATCGACAATTCAAAACCCAGTTTTGCAACTTTTTAAATGCCACTTGATTACATTTTGTGGCAACCCTTTCCAGTTTCTGAAAGAGTGTATGTAGGTGTGGCCTATGGGTCCGGCACATTTATCATCATTTACACCATAAATTGGCATAAATGATGACCCAAATCTACGCCAGTTACGAGCTAAAGTAGATTTCAGTCTGGTGCACGGACAGGCACAAGACTGACATAGCACATGCCGATCTTCATAAATCAGGGCCTATATGCGTCTGTACGATATCAAAGGCATACATCATTATTCTAGGGAACTATAGATTTTCAGAAGTGACATATTCTGTTTCTGTACAACCCTGAGGTTGCACTGAACTACAAACTGCTAGTGACTGTGAGCTCTGAGGATTCTAGAAGTGGGCTTCATTGAGTAACTTAAATTAAAAATGTCTATAATTTAAAAAGAAAGTGCATATGAACCATATACGTTGACGATGAAGGTAAAACTACATTTCATCATTGTGAGACCTTGTATGTAGAGTACAAAAATTAGCCTGTAAGTAGAGCAGCATCGGCAATATTAGAAACTACTAAGCTGCCATTATAATATTAATATTCAACATTATATAACTAAGTGTAAAAAATTATTTTTTGATCCCCACGCTCTCATTTTTAATTGTCATATAGCATTTGATATGTTCAGAGCATGTCACCCAGCAAAGACAGAGTTAAGTGCCGGGTAGAATATCCCAAGCTATTTATAAGCAGCTAATTGCTTTCCAGTGAATATTGCCATCAGCTGCGACATGGGCCTTGGAGAGGTCAATAAATGCAGCTTCAACAATATGGCCGAGATGCCTTTTATAGCTACATCATAATATGTTATGTAGAATGTGGTGACTGCTTAATGGCTTTTTCTAGAGCCTAAATGTGAAGAGATGAATCTACAGTATTTATGTTGTGGAGCTGAGCATGATAATGTTATTAGAGCAAGCTAATGCCTCGCAGGTGTCACTCCCCGCACACAACATCTGTATAGTCTGCGGTGATTTGCTGGCGTCTAGTTATTGTCTTGGTACTTGGGGATAATGCTTTATGCATTTTATACGGAAACCAATGTTACGGTGTAAAATAATAATAATCTGAAACACAGAACACAGAACACAGAGCAGAGGAGAATATATGGTTAAGGACTTGGACGCTAAACCTACGAATGTGAACCTCTTTTTGGTTTGAGGTTAATGATGATGCATTCAGTGGTCAGGTCTGACTGCGTGCTTCGAGGATTGAGATGGGATGCTGGTACAGGCAAGTACAAATATAATCTAAGGAATCTGAGATTTACTGTAAATGACCACATCTGTTTAATGGACTGGAGGCAGGATGGAGTGATTAAGAGGAAGGCAAGCCATATATAGAACCTAGCAAAGCCTTATTATAGCTGGTAATATTTACCCCATTACTACAGATTAATATTCCTTTTCTATCAGGATAAGTGTAATAATAATAAAAATTATAATTGAGGAGGTGGTAATAAAATTCATCATAGCAAATCAAACTACATCAAGGGCACTAGCAGCCACCCCATAGCCATCATATAACTATCAATAATGCAAGTGTATGGGGTCTTAAAGGGTACCTAAACCTTCACGCAAGCCACAAAATGTGCCGTGGCCCTCAGAGTCATCTGCACCTTCTGCTTGCATTAGCTCTGCTTTGCTTATAAAGGATAAGGATAATAGGATGTGTATTCCGCCCGCCTGCTGTAGAAGCGGAGCAGATGCAAGCAGGAGGTGCAGACTGCTCGGAGAAGCCCTGCTGTACAGCCCACACTTTGCGTGAAACTTTAGGTACCCTTTACATTTCAATTCTTGAGGTCCAGCCAGTTATGCTGTATAACATAGCCATATAAATGAGACACCATTACTGAGTCAGCATTTTAAGATTTCACATTTTTTTGAATTTGCATAGGATTGTATGCATTCTAGTAATTTATAATCTAGCTATGATTAGTCCAGAATTTTATGGCATTTGACAATGTTATGAAATCCCAACCTTCTGCTTTATCACACTAGTTTACCAGACAAGTAAAGGGAACTTTTTCAATTTAGCCATTTAATATTTGTCACATGTCATTCCCAATGGAAAGAGTAACAATGTCAACATGACAAAGAATACAAAGAATGGTTCACGAATTGGTGAACAAATAGGAGGTAAAAAGAAAAGCAGTAACTCTTTGCAAGGAAAAATCAATTTGCCTGCTTTAAAACAATGCGATGTTATTGCAGCGTCTGAATGTCAATACTTCAATGGCAGAATTGATTAATGCAGCAGTCTGAACGCCTTACTACCATTGTTTTCCTCATTCACTAATGTAGGCTAATTAAAATAAGAGGCCCTTCTTCACTAGACTAATTCTGCAACACGTATAGATTATTGGCACAAACCAATAGATTACATTTTCTCTGTTGAGGTTTAAATCCACTAATTCTAACAAATGAAGAAAATATATAGTCATTAAACTCATTCATTAATGTCAGAGGTCACATTCAATAAAGAGAGGAAATTGCAGTGTAACTTTTCCTTTAATATAAAGGGTGATTCAAAAACAATGGCGCTAAATTATAAACTCGGAGAACATTAGTAATGAGCGGCAGGGGCTATATTCGAAGTCGCGATATTTCATGAATATTTTGTAGAATATTCATCTTAATTTCACGAATTTCAAGAATTCAAGATTATTTTATTGAATGCGAAAAATCAGGCGTGGGTCACTTTGGCAAAAATTTTCAAGCTGCTAGAAGTTTCATGAATTTCTCCTGAGACTGGAGAAAATAGTTGGCACGGCAGAACATTACAATAGCTTTATATACAGATAGAGTCAAGTGCTCCAATATATTAGCGATTGTGCTAATCGGCAGAGATTCGAATATTTTTTCGCACTACGTGCAGCTTCACATTTTTGCAGGTCTGACTACAGATTACTGATTGGTTCACTAAGTATTGTTGTGAACTTGACATTGCTTCCTTCTCATTGGCCCACAAGCAAGAAGCAGAGAGGAACTGTGTTCAGATAGAAAAAAATGCCGGATATTCGATATAACAAATATATAGCACTATATTCTAAATATTCGTGAATTCTCAAAGTAGCGATATTCACGATAAAAATTTGCTATTCCAAAATTTGTGCCCAACACAAGAACATGACACAAATTTAGTAACAGACAAAACACACTATGTATCCAAGTTTTACCTATACACTAAATATGTTTTATGTAAGCTCCACTGGTGACATGGCAGATGTCTAGGTGTAGTCCAGTTCTGTCCAGTGCCAGCATATCCTCGAATATGGCCTCCACTTTTTCAGTGATGCATTGTCTCAGGTTGTTCAGAACCTGTGTCTTGGGGGTCAGATACACAAAATTCTTGATGTAGCCCATTGAGAGTAAAAGTATCCTCATCACTGAACAGTTTTCCTCTCCCAATTGGCCCTGCAAGTCAAAGCAAAAGTCATGGCATTTTGGTTTATTGTCCGGTTTCAGCTCCTGAAGAATTTATACTTTTCACTGTCCCTAATGAAGCTTTTTTGGGGCTGCCTGAACTTTCCCCATGACAAACAGCCAGTGGTTTTGATTTACTTCACCCAATGAGAAATGCAGAGAACATTTACCAAATTTATTCTGAAAGTGTCTCTGTACTGTCATAAAAAAAAAAAAAATCTTGATGCTGTCCCCATCTTAAACCCTATCTGCCCCTTTGTGTCGACATTTAAACTAACCTGCGCTCAAAGGGGCAGATTCCAACGGTCTAAAAGGACACTGATTTAATTGGCCATAGCAACCAGGCAAAGCTTTCATTTTTCAGAGCTTCTACTTTTGCACCATCCTTTTTGAATCGCCCTGTATATGCAGTAAACAATGCTGCTAACCATAGCAGGTGTCCACACACAGATTAGCCCTATTGAATGGATTGTGGCATACAAAATGCAAAACCAAAGCAGAAGCCCAAAGGTCAGCCTCGCATTACTGCCTCAGTTTCTGGTGGCAAAATATGACTTGTGAACATACCCTTACTGTTCAGCAGAATGAGAATAACATCTTCAGATAAAAATCTTCACCTTCATTATACTGCAGTTCAATCCTTCCACAGCCATAATACAGTATGAACACCCAAATCATAGAGTCAAATTTGCATGGGTGAAAACACTTTGACCTAAAGTTGTTCAAACAGAATAATTTACTTTCTTGAAAAAATAAGTAAAACTCCTTTCCCAAATCAGGTGCAGCCATTAATAGGTTACAGATGCACTCAGCCCACATCTTGGCACTGTTCACCTTGAACCTGCCAGCGATGATTTATACAATGGCATGTCTACAGTCACCCATATCTCTGCTACCTCTGATAACTGAAGGAATACACAAAGCTACAGTTCTTAGCATCTGAACTTCAAAGTTTCAAAGTAAACGCATTTGATGCTGCACTTGGCAGAACAAACAGAAAACAGACTGCAATTATGTCTGCGGTAATAGGATTTCCGTGTTTGATAAAGTTCTAACTTCACCCAGTCTCTGTTTGCCCAGATAGGATATGGCACCAGTCATACCACTTATCATTTGCAGTACCTTAAAAGTCAGGTATGGCAGAAATCTATGCCATGTAGATTACATTGTCCCTTCAGAACTGCCCGATTCACTTGGTGAACATGTCAGTGCCAACAAAGTCAGGGACCAGCAACAAAAATTTTTTTAAAGAAAATGAATTGCAGAGCTAAAATACTCACAGTCCTTCTATCAGACAGATGTCTAAATGGCTCAGTTATGTTTCCAAAAGAAATCTGTTTTCCAATTGCTTTTGAAAGGTCATTAGCATGATGCCATGCTCGATGCATCGTAGACACAGTTCTGCTATTATATTGTCATTTTAACTGAGCATTCATTCTAATAAAATAAATCCAATTGTTTTGTGCTTACAGATGCGACTTTCAGACTTCCGTTTTGGGCGGATCCGTCATTGACTTACATTATGTGCCAGGACGGATCCATTTGGCTCAGTTCCGTCAAGCGGACAACAAAACGCTGCTTGCGGCGTTTTGGTGTCCGCCTCCAGAGCGGAATGGAGACTGATCGGAGGCAAACTGATGCATTCTGAGTAGTGTTAAGCAAACTTGTGTTTTAAGTTCGGCGTCTAAAGTTCGGGATCAGGTTATCGAAGAATCGCGTTATGGATTCCGCAACCCCGGACCAAGCTATGGTCCGTGGAAGCGGAATCCATAACGCGATTCTTCGATAACCCGAACCCGAACTTTAGACACCGAACTTAAAACACAAGTTCGCTCAACACTAATTCTGAGCGGATCCTTTTCCATTCAGAATGCATTAGGGCAAAACTGATCTGTTTTAGACCGCTCGTCAGAGCCCTGAACGGATCTCACAAACGGAAACCAAAACGCCAGTGTGAAAGTAGCCTTAGGCTTCATTTTATCCCAAAAATGTCTAAATTGAATGTCTTATTTGAAACATGACTATTCTGTGGAGACCCACTGTTTATGAGAAGTCAATTAATTAATTATCTTGTAAACATGTCATATCAGAGATTGATATATGTCTCTCCCCTAAAGGCCCTTTTACATGGTCCCTTTAAGGAGGAAAAATCAGTTCTATTCATCTAGAGGTTGATTTGTTGGGAGGCACACATTCAGGTGAATAAAAACAACAAAATCTGCCGTGTGTGAAAGAACCTTTATCGGGAACATGTACAAAACAATTGCTACAAAAAAACAATATGCATAAAAACGGTAAAAAAAAGTCTTAATCATTAAGAAAAAAAAACAATATTGGGATAAATGAAGGACAGCCACGAGGTGGAATGTGTCTCCTGTGTCATGAGTTGTGCCAGCATGTGTAGCATGCTCCTTTTTGATAAATTGAATACAATGTGTTCAAATATAATCCCTTTTATGGGCCAAGGATAGTGCTCAAATGCCCAAACAACAAGCAAATGCACATCTTTTATATAACGCATAAATGTATCGTTTGCCAGCAGAACCTTGCCTTGTGTAAATCTGGATGTGTTGCCGGCAAAACATGAATCTGTATGGGGACGAACAGCATATGTCAGCAGGATTAACCCTATTAACCACTTAAGGACCACAGGTTTATACCCCCCTAGTGACCAGGCCCTTTTTTACAAATCGGCACTCCACAACTTTAGCGGTTTATTGCTCGGTCATGCAACTTACCACCCAAATGAATTTTACCTCCTTTTCTTCTCACTAATAGAGCTTTCATTTGGTGGTATTTCATTGCCGCTGACATTTTTACTTTTTTTGTTATTAATCGAAATTTAACGATTTTTTTGCAAAAAAATGAAATTTTTCACTTTCAGCTGTAAAATTTTGCAAAAAAAACAACATCCATATATACATTTTTCGCCAAATTTATTGTTCTACATGTCTTTGATAAAAAAAAAATGTTTGGGCAAAAAAAATGGTTTGGGTAAAAGTTATAGCATTTACAAACTATGGTACAAAAATGTGAATTTCCGCTTTTTGAAACAGCTCTGACTTTCTGAGCACCTGTCATGATTCCTGAGGTTCTACAATGCCCAAACAGTAGAAAACCCCCACAAATGACCCAATTTCGGAAAGTAGACACCCTAAGGTATTCGCTGATGGGCATAGTGAGTTCATAGAACTTTTTATTTTTTGTCACAAGTTAGCGGAAAATGATGATGATTTTATTTTTTTTATTTTTTCTTACAAAGTCTCATATTCCACTAACTTGCGACAAAAAATAAAAAATTCTAAAAACTTGCCATGCCCCTCACGGAATACCTTGGGGTGTCTTCTTTCCAAAATGGGGTCACTTGTGGGGTAGTTATACTGCCCTGGCAATTTAGGGGCCCAAATGTGTGAGAAGAACTTTGCAATCAAAATGTGTAAAAAATGGCCTGCAAAATCCGAAAGGTGCACTTTGGAATATGTGCCCCTTTGCCCACCTTGGCAGCAAAAAAGTGTGACACATCTGGTATCGCCGTACTCAGGAGAAGTTGGGGAATGTGTTTTGGGGTGTCATTTTACATATACCCATGCTGGGTGAGAAAAATATCTTGGTCAAATGCCAACTTTGTATAAAAAAATGGGAAAAGTTGTCTTTTGCCAAGATATTTCTCTCACCCAGCATGGGTATATGTAAAATGACACCCCAAAACACATTCCCCAACTTCTCCTGAGTACGGCGATACCAGATGTGTCACACTTTTTTGCTGCCAAGGTGGGCAAAGGGGCACATATTCCAAAGTGCACCTTTCAGATTTTGCAGGCCATTTTTTACACATTTTGATTGCAAGGTACTTCTCACACATTTGGGCCCCTAAATTGCCAGGGCAGTATAACTACGCCACAAGTGACCCCATTTTGGAAAGAAGACACCCCAAGGTATTCCGTGAGGGGCATGGCGAGTTCCTAGAATTTTTTATTTTTTGTCGCAAGTTAGTGGAATATGAGACTTTGTAAGGAAAAAAGAAAAAAAAAGAAAAATCATCATTTTCCGCTAACTTGTGACAAAAAATAAAACATTCTAGGAACTCGCCGTGCCCCTCACGGAATACCTTGGGGTGTCTTCTTTCCAAAATGGGGTCACTTGTGGCGTAGTTATACTGCCCTGGCAATTTAGGGGCCCAAATGTGTGAGAAGAACTTTGCAATCAAAATGTGTACAAAATGGCCGGTGAAATCCGAAAGGTGCACTTTGGAATATGTGCCCCTTTGCCCACCTTGGCTGCAAAAAAGTGTCACACATCTGGTATCGCCGTACTCAGGAGAAGTTGGGGAATGTGTTTTGGGGTGTCATTTTACATATACCCATGCTGGGTGAGAGAAATATCTTGGCAAAAGACAACTTTTCCCATTTTTTTATACAAAGTTGGCATTTGACCAAGATATTTTTCTCACCCAGCATGGGTATATGTAAAATGACACCCCAAAACACATTCCCCAACTTCTCCTGAGTACGGCGATACCACATGTAAGACACTTTTTTGCAGCCTAGATGCGCAAAGGGGCCCAAATTCCTTTTAGGAGGGCATTTTTAGACATTTGGATCCCAGACTTCTTCTCACACTTTCGGGCCCCTAAAAAGCCAGGGCAGTATAAATACCCCACATGTGACCCCACTTTGGAAAGAAGACACCCCAAGGTATTCAATGAGGGGCCTGGCAAGTTCCTAGAATTATTTTTTTTTTTGCATAAGTTAGCGGATATTGATTTTTTTTTTTGTTTTTTTCTCACAAAGTCTCACTTTCCGCTAACTTAGGACAAAAATTTCAATCTTTCATGGACTCAATATGCCCCTCACGGAATACCTTGGGGTGTCTTCTTTCCGAAATGGGGTCACATGTGGGGTATTTATACTGCCCTGGCTTTTTAGGGGCCCTAAAGCGTGAGAAGAAGTCTGGAATATAAATGTCTAAAAATGTTTACGCATTTGGATTCCGTGAGGGGTATGGTGCGTCCATGTGAGATTTTATTTTTTGACACAAGTTAGTGGAATATGAGACTTAGTAAGAAAAAACAAAAACAAAAACAAAAACAAACAAAAAATTTTCGCTAACTTGTGCCAAAAAAAATGTCTGAATGGAGCCTTACCGGGGGGGGGGGGGGGTGATCAATGACAGGGGGGTGATCAATGACAGGGGGGTGATCACCCATATAGACTCCCTGATCACCCCCCCTGTAAGGCTCCATTCAGACATCCGCATGATTTTTTACGGATCCATAGGATACATGTATCGGATCCACAAAACGCATGCGGACGTCTGAATGGAGCCTTACAGGGGGGTTATCAATGACAGGGGGTGATCAGGGTAATCAAGGTGATCACCCCCCTGTCACTGATCACCCCCCCTGTAAGGCTCCATTCAGACATCCGCATGATTTTTTACGGATCCATGGATACATGGATCGGATCCACAAAACGCATGCGGACGTCTGAATGGAGCCTTACAGGGGGGTTATCAATGACAGGGGGTGATCAGGGTAATCACCCCCCTGTCACTGATCACCCCCCCTGTAAGGCTCCATTCAGACATCCGCATGATTTTTTACGGATCCATGGATACATGGATCGGATCCACAAAACGCATGCTGACGTCTGAATGGAGCCTTACAGGGGGGTTATCAATGACAGGGGGGTGATCAGGGAGTGTATATGGGTGATCACCCGCCTGTCATTGATCACCCCCTGTAAGGCTCCATTCAGACATCCGCATGTATTTTGCGGATCCTATCCATGTATCCATGGATCCGTAAAAATCATGCGGACGTCTGAATGGAGCCTTACAGGGGAGTGATCAATGACAGGGGGGTGATCAATGACAGGGGGTGATCAGGGAGGGTATATGGGTGATCACCCGCCTGTCATTGATCACCCCCCTGTAAGGCTCCATTCAGACGTCCGTATGATTTTTTACGGATCCATGGATACATGGATCGGATCCACAAAACGCATGCGGACGTCTGAATGGAGCCTTACAGGGGGGTTATCAATGACAGGGGGTGATCAGGGTAATCAGGGTGATCACCCCCCTGTCACTGATCACCCCCCCTGTAAGGCTCCATTCAGACATCCGCATGATTTTTTACGGATCCATGGATACATGGATCGGATCCACAAAACGCATGCGGACGTCTGAATGGAGCCTTACAGGGGGGTTATCAATGACAGGGGTGATCAGGGTAATCAGGGTGATCACCCCCCTGTCACTGATCACCCCCCTGTAAGGCTCCATTCAGACATCCGCATGATTTTTTACGGATCCATGGATACATGGATCGGATCCACAAAACGCATGCGGACGTCTGAATGGAGCCTTACAGGGGGTTATCAATGACAGGGGTGATCAGGGTAATCAGGGTGATCACCCCCCTGTCACTGATCACCCCCCCTGTAAGCCTCCATTCAGACATCCGCATGATTTTTTACGGATCCATGGATACATGGATCGGATCCACAAAACGCATGCTGACGTCTGAATGGAGCCTTACAGGGGGGTTATCAATGACAGGGGGGTGATCAGGGAGTGTATATGGGTGATCACCCGCCTGTCATTGATCACCCCCCTGTAAGGCTCCATTCAGACGTCCGTATGCTTTTTGCGGATCCGATCCATGTATCCGTGGATCCGTAAAAATCATACGGACGTCTGAACGGAGCCTGACAGGGGGGTGATCAATGACAGGGCGGTGATCAATGACAGGGGGGTGATCAGGGAGTTTATATGGGGTGATCATGGGTGATCAGGGGTTTATAAGGGGTTAATAAGTGACGGGGGGGTGTAGTGTGGTGTTTGGTGCGACTGTACTGACCTACCTGAGTCCTCTGGTGGTCGATCCTAACAAAAGGGACCACCAGAGGACCAGGTAGGAGGTATATTAGACGCTGTTATGAAAACAGCGTCTAATATACCTGTTAGGGGTTAAAAAATTCGGATCTCCAGCCTGCCAGCGAGCGATCGCCGCTGGCAGGCTGGAGATCCACTCGCTTACCTTCCGTTCCTGTGAGCACGCGCGCCTGTGTGCGCGCGTTCACAGGAAATCTCGGCTCACGCGAGATGACGCCAATCGGCGTTAGCGTAGCCTGGGAGCGCCGCGGAGATGACGCCTTTCGGCGTTAGCTTAGCGGTAAGTGGTTAAACCAGCCATACTGATCGTTTACAAACTGATCAATATCCCCTTTGCTTCCAGTGAATATTACATACTCCGCTCCTGTCTTCAATGTCATATGGTATACATGAATAATATGAGCCTACTCTTCCAGAGGTTGTCTAAGATTATATCGTTTACACACACACAAATCTGATTACAGGGGTCCAATATTGACTTTCTACTGGAAATTCATTTTTTGATAAAAGGATTTTAAGACATGAGGGAAAACAACGACAGCTTTGTCATCTTTTCCTTATGTACACTGACATCAGAAGACTAATAAGAACATTATGAGCTGGGGAACACATTGCTCCTTTATGAAGGCTATGCATGATAATAATTGTACAATACCCCCATGCCACAGTCAGACAAGTAATTATATCACATTCTGTATCACTGTTTTTGACCACTTGAAACTTCTGCAGTTTTCTCAGAGTTGAAATATTGGTCCATTTGCACAAACTAAAAGTCTAATATCATTGTAAAAGGTTAGCTGTCAAAGTACATAGAGGCTCTTGCTTTTAAGGAACTGATTTAACAATGTAGGTCGATCATGTATTTCTCAATGTCAGCAATGTTTACATGACACTGTAAAAGGTTATACAGAGGAATATTAACTACATTGTCCTATTATATTGTATGTGTAAAGGGTCTACAATGGCTGCAGGAAAAAAAATTATGGGCATCTGTCAGTAGATTTTTACCTATAAAACTGGCTGACCTGTTGCATGTGCCCTTGGCAGCTGATGGCATCTGTTTTGGTCCCATGTTCATATTTCTCTACATTGCTGAGAAAAATTAAGTTTTAATATATGCAAATGAGCCTCTAAGAGCAACGGGGGTGTTGCCGTTACTCCTAGAAGCTCTGCTCTCAATGCCATGCCCTCTCCACTTTGACTGACAGGTCAGCCAGTTTCATAGGTACACATCTGCTGACAGATGTCCTTCAATACATTTGTCTGTAGAGGAACTATGTATCCTTCAGTCGTCATCAGTGATTGCAAATCATATAGTTTTAAATGTACTATAACAGTAAGGGAGGCCAAGTAGTATATATCTCACCAATATCAGTGGTTGGGGAGCCATCTACCAGTCTTTGAACAACCTATGCACTATGACAGCAAATAAGTCTTTTCTACCCTATAGCTCTGTGAAAAGTGAGATTCTGACAAAAGCCTCCAACACAGATTCAGGCATAAAAAATAAATCACAAAAATACAGCTGCCCACAGCAGTACTTTGGCAAACTAATTCTATTCATGTCAGAAACGCAATGGTCAATGGGATCCATCGGGTGCTGGACTGTGGAGTTCATTTAGACCATTTTAGGTACCAATTAGATATTTTTAGTGACCCGGAGCTTTCATAGACATAGAAGGGAAAAAAACATTCAAACGTTAGATGCCAGCAGCAAATTTTTAGGGGCAATAGCCAATCTCATACTTGGGGTTATTCCAGTTCTGAGAACAATGTTGCAGCCTTCGGGTTTGACACCCTATACTGGTGTTCATTGAAGGGTCCATTTACACGTCTGCAGCAGTTTTGCAGTCCGCAGATTGCGGTTTTGCAAAACACGTATACCGGACATGTGCGTTCCGCATTTTTCAGACCGCACAAGGCCGGCACTATGATAGAAATGCCTTTTCTTGTCCATGGCTGCGGACAAGAATAGGACATGTTCAATTTTTTTGCGGGGGGGGGGGGGGCTGGGGCGGGATAGAAGTGCGAATGCGGACAGCATTTTGCAGCCCCATTGAAAATGAATGAGTCTGCACCCGTTCCGCAAACTTGCGGCAAACATCTTGTATACAGTTTGCATCTGTTAGCAGCACGTCTCCTGCTTACACAAGTCGGTATGCTGCTGACAAACTATGATTTTTATGTCCACATCAGCTGACAAACGATCAATGCTCATATGTAGGCTGATCGTTGAGCATATTTACACAAGCAGTTGGTTAGGAATAAGCATTTGTATGGCCCTTCGTTCAACTAATCATCGGCCTATGTAAAAGGGCTTTAAAACTCTAACTGCAAAATAATTGTACTATGTATTATTACAGATAGAAGATATAAAGACTGTAGATTACAATTATTCTCACTGCATCTAAGGTACCCACCTTCAATAGCTGTTGGCCAAATATTCGTTTGGCTGGCAGCCATTCTTCCTGATTCCACCATACACAAACACACTAAGTTTGCCCCCCCAAGCATGAGTTCTTAATGAGAAGACTTTAGTAAGACACTTTAAAACACCTCTGGTGCAGCTTAACTTCCTTGAGAAGAAATGGATACAGTGTTTGCCTGATCCTTCTTTACCGCAACATCCCCAATCCAGGAGAGTCGGCACACTCCTCACACATACTTTTTAGTACATGATAGGTCATCAGTATGTGATTGGTGGGGTTCTGCCATCTGGGACACCGCCGATCAACCGTTTGAGAAGGCACCAGCGCTCAAAGTAGCAATGTGGCCTTCTCACAGCTCACCAAGCACAGCAGCGCACATTATATAGTGGCTGTGCTTGGTATTGCAGCTCAGCTCCATTCACTAGAATGAGGTTGAGTTGCACTTTGGCCATGTGATTGTTTAACATGATGTCACATGGCCTAGATTAAACTGTAAGAAGGCCATGGCACTACTGCAAGCGTCGTTGCTTTCTCAAACAGCCGATCAGTGGGAACACCAACCGATCAGATGCTGATGACCTATCCCGAGGGCTGGTCATCAGTATACAAGTATCAGAAAACCATTTTAACAGAACACCCCTCTACAGAATATGAACAGTATATTTTTTATACACACAGAGAAAGATTAACCCACATCGGTTCTTTAACAAACAAATCCCATAATAAGATTTTCTAAATTCCTGTTTGACTTGCATTGCATGTGTGCCTTACCCCACATTACATAGATCTAGTTCCTAAATGTGACCATACAATCTTCTATTATTTTACTGTTTATCAAAATCAATAATAAACCAGATGGATATTAATCTCTTAAATCTTTCACAGTTGGGTCATAAGAAACAGAAACCTCTCATTTGCTTCAAATCCTAAAAGCTCCCAAACCATTAGCAAAGTGTAGTCAGAGGACAAGATATTGGAGACATTGCGAGCTTTGTCTGCTTGGCTCATTAGTATGGCAGTCATACATAATTCTGTGTCCCATTTCATGAAAGAACAGAATATCTGAGATGAGAGTTATGATTGTACATGCAACAGCAGTGATAAAAGACAAGAATAGAGAGACAAGAAAGCGTGTTGTCTTATTGAAGTAAACAATTCTACCAGATATTGTGCTATAAATGAGATATGGGTTCTCAATTGAAACGGGGAGACAATGGATTCAATAGCACCGAGCATCGCCAATTCAACTTGTCCCAGCTCTTTTAATCAGGACTGTTTTCCATGCAAGTCGTAGTAGAAGGGAAACAATCAAAGCTCTTACATTCTGAATGCTATCACGTTCCAAGGAGCACTGCACCATGAATAAGCCAATTCAGACATGGGTCATAAACAAACACTATCACGGGATTTAATAAATATATTTAGTGATAAAAAATGTGTTCATGCCTTTGCCTTTATTAATGTTCTTTCTTCCTGTTTTGAATATAATCATTGTGTTTACTGACAACAGAAAAGAGGAGGATTTTTTTTTTACCGATTTGAGAAAGTCTCCGGTAATGGCGATGTTGTCCTGTCATGCCATCATGCTTCCATGTACATAATAGATGGTATTCAGGCTGTGTTCTGATACTGCTTGGCAAGCCTGCATTTTCATCCATAAGGAATTTTAAGATATAGATTTGAAAATTGAATGAAATTAAATAATGAATTATCACATACAAGACAGGGCTCAGGGCACTGAGGCTGTAAAGTTTTAACATACGGAGTCATCCAGGCCCCCTTTGGTGCCATATGTCCAAAGCTATTCTCTGCTGGATGCAATTCATCGTGAGAAACCCCTTAAAAGTGTATGTTTAGATTTGGACACCATTTTAATATAACTGCCTACCATTCGCATTAGTTGTCCCGTATTATATGCCACGTTATAGCCTTTATTCTAGTCTTTGCATTGACAAATCCACCAGCATTCCTGTGATTTGCATTATGAAAAGTGTAGCTTTTATGCAAGGCAATGCACTTTCATTGACTGTAGGACAACCAGCTGTCCCACTTCATTTTTGGATTTCAGTTATGTTGTTAAGGGAGTGCTGAGTGTTTCTAATATCAGCCAGCAGAATTGTAAATGCAGCTCTGGGCTCTGTTCGGTAATGCATTTCTAAGGTTACTTGGTTTATATGAAGATTCCAATATAATTTTTGAAGTTTGTCCAAAAAAGCTCTACTGCTAAAATGACAATGTAGTGTGTTCATATCAGTTATCAGTTCACAAGGTCAGCCATATCCATGCCACGAACACACCATACCGATGTGCAAGTTCACAGGTGTATATGACATAGTGATACTGTTTCATACGCAAAGTAATCTAACTTGTTCTCAACTTGGCTCTCATACTCTTGTGAAAGAATTTTTATTATACTAAAACAGCATTTTGGCTTCGGTCTACATTCAGCATATACAGTGTAATGGTAACAGGCGACATAATGCTGCCAAAACTTTGAGTCAAAAGTGAGTGAAATAAGTTGTGCCTATTCTCATCCTCCCCGCTGTACATCACAATATACATTTCAGCGCTATTGATCTCCAACATTATTGAAAGTGACTACATCCACATATTAAACCCTGAAACCGGATATAAACAGGGAAATTCTCAATCCGTACATGAATGTATCCATACGTTTGGACATGTTCCACATTCTTGAATCATAGGAAAACCTGGCACAACCATAGTAATCTGTAATAATTTAGGGATTTACACGTTTCATTAAAAAGAAGTCCAAGAAAAAAACAAAAAAACTGATGATTAATTAGAAACAGCTCCTTCCCAGAAAGGTTGTTGCTGGTGTTCAGAACTCGCTATCTTAGGTATTAATGAAGGAGGTGTTGCTATAGATAGTTTTTCTTTCACAAAACCATACAACCTTTAGATCTTGAGATGAACCAAAGGAATAAGGCAAATCACATTTTAGCTTGGTTCTTTATTTAGTGTAGTAATTTACATAATGTAACTTACTGTAATATTCTATATCTATTAGCTACCAAGGAAAGAGAGCACGTGAGTGTATGACATCTACCCGTTGTCTGCATGGAATGGAGTATTTTAACCATAAATAATTTAAACTCCTTCCAAAATAGATTTTAAAATATCCGTTACATGTAATGGGAGTGTCGTATCAATGGTAAGCAGATTTTTTTATGGCAAATTCATAAAAATACACAGTACCAGCTTTAAAACTCAATGCTACCTATAGTCACATCTCAAGAAATATTAGGATTTTATCCTAATGAGTAACCAGTCTGTACAATGCTGCAAGTCAAGGCATATTCCTTGACTAATGTTTCTATTTGACTATTGAGAACCATTCAAAGGCTAGACAGTTCTTGTGGACTGTTTGAAAAGAGTATATCGTTTCACTGGTGATAAGCTGAGATGCAAATCAATGCACTCCAATTTGCAAATACCCTGAGCCTTTTGACACATACAGGTCAACCATTAACATTTCCTTCTAAAATGTAATCCCCTGACATTGAATATTTTAACTGCTCTTTCGACATCCAGAAATGCCTAAGTACTGCACTATACCACGCAGTCGTCAGCCAGCATGACAGCCATTATTTTACACTGAATGACAACTTCTTGACAAGTCTGAATTCCAATTCGTATCAATTCCTACTTCTCATTTAAATCGAAGACTTTAATTAAACACAATATCTTAAAATATGTAACTTGTGCCTGGGTGAACACGAATTTTCAGTAAACTTGGCAATAGTCTTATGAATTAATAGCAGGCTGCCGGGCACATCAGCATAAATACATTGCACTAGGAAGCCAGTTAAATGGATTCTATCAATTAATTTAAATAATAAACCAAATCCAACTCACTGTGAAATCTTACGCTTGGAGCTTATAAGGCATGCGGATTGCCTTTTACAGATGCCCTTTTCAGAAATCTGTAACACTTAAAGGTCCCTTAGACTATTACATTTTAATAAAATGAACAGCCAGATCTAGTGTGAACAAATGTTTATGGGTTTACCTAAAGTTCCAAAAATGCTGAATTTTGTAAATCTGAACTTGGTGATTTGAGAATTGGGAGGTGAGTGAGAGGGGGAGAAGGAGATGAAGAGAGAGAGAGAAAAAGTGAGAGACAATAGAAGAAATCCTAGAGTACTTAATGGTGTCACACACCAATTTTCAGGTCACTTGGAGCACTTTAAGTTTGGGTAGAATCTATTAGGATCTAAAACTAATTGGTCATCCATTTCAGCCAAATAAACCCAAGTCAAATTATTAATGATTCGCTCATCTCTAGTGAAAATTTATGGCAGGGCTGAAAAAATGGCAGAAGCTAGGAAGCCAATGTGCATAGAAATTTGCTTTTGGTGCCTACATTTGTGAGTTGTTTTCTATAGGGATTGATGGAAGTTCTATATGACCTTAGTAAACTGACTCCGGAAGGGGTCTAAAAGTGGCCATTAATATTAGATTAACAGATGACCCAATGTTTTCTGTGAAAATGGCCAACCATCTAATGTGCATGAGGGGAAGTGATGTCCTGATGGCAGGATCGAGCATTTAACCAAAGATTATGATGCCTAGGATTAATAATTATCAGCCAAATGATCATTCAGACGACAGGCATCCAAAGTATATGACCAATTAACCTTCCTTCAATAATAATAATAATAATAATAATAATTTATCAGCTCCAGATTTATGGGCCTTTTGTTTTGTTAAAGCCTTAGGACATAAGCATATATTGGATATAATTCAGAATTATTTCAGCATGTGCATAGAAGAAGAACCATTATTAATAGGTGACTGTTCAACTGTGAATCTCAGGCCCTTTGAAGATTTCACAAATCAAACTAGTATTTGGATTTAGCACAAAAATTGACAAAAAGAATGAAGACTGCTTAATAAATAGTTTTCCAAATGGTTCCTAAATAAATAAATAAATAAAGAAGAACACATGTAGAATTGATTATTACATTTTTTCCAACCACACAACTGGAACACAAAAGCATCCAAACAAAACAATCTCCTACAATCTGCTTTAACAATGGGCTACAAAAAATCGTATATTGCAGACAATAATAATGGTTTTCAGTTAAATGAGAATGAATATGGACACGTGAATTATCTGCTCGTTTATATCAGGCAGACACAGTGCTAATATAAAACCTGTTGACACTGCCACCCGAAAAAGTTATGCAATAATTACATATTCAAAACAAGAATACATATTTTAATGGTTGTTCGAGAAGTTGTATTCGGAGCTGAAAGCTGGCGCATGAGACTGCAATTCCAGCATTTCCATAAAGTTAACAATGGAGAACATTTCCCAAGCACTTCTTTTATGGCTATATTGTGACATTGCAAACAGAATTTCAGTAGTGAAAGAATACTGTAATCAACATATAGATCCTAATTTACTGAATATTAATGGATATTAATATTTATGTGCTCTTTTAGGTGAAAAATAATGTAACACAAATCAGTCAAAAACTGTAAAAAATACAATAAAATGCCTAACAAATAAGGTCTGTTGGCATACATGCTGAGAAAATCTATTAAAGTATATTTGAAGTCGCATTTTCTCGAGTCTGCAGCGGCATAATTGTCACAAAATGTATCAAATGTTCCACATTGTTTGCTAAATATGTTTCACTTTTGTCTAGAAATGCAACTCCACCATTTCTTATACCTTATATCAACACCACCCCTCTTCCCCCAATGGGTGGTTTTGTGACTTTTTTGTGACAAAATCTGGAGTGAAAGTAATTAATCTAGCTAAGCACATCCACTTCTTTACCCACATTTCAAAACTGGAGTGACAGGTATAAAATTCAAAAAGTTACAAAATTTGAAGCAGGAATTCTAGAGTAAACATAGTCATAAATACCCCCAGACTTTAATGTACTAACAAAAGAGCCAAACGAGTATCTTTTTGACATCCATTTGCCAGTATACATCAGGATTCCATGGTCCCAACAGTATTGAAAAGACTGAGACATATAATCTTTCCAATCTGCTGTATAACAAAACACATATATCACAATCAAAATCCTATGTGCAGCATCAAACTGCAAGTAAAACATAAAGACCAAAAGTGGGAACTATCAGGGCAGTAATGACAGTACAGATGTCAGGAGCCCATACCAAACATGTAAAAAATAAAATAAAGGGGCCCACCTAAACTACCTGCTGCTCGCTGCATTTAGCGCTAGTATGCCCCCCCCCCCCCCCCCCAAATCAAACTTACAGGCTGATGATGCTGTCTCGTCCTTCACATTGACATGACCTGCATAGCCCTATGAGGAGTGGAGAAGATGAGAATGATGAGGAGGAGGAGGTGGGGTTCTCATAGAATGCAGTGGAGGGAGTGAGACCACCATACTTAGACCACTGGGACCTTAAAAGAGACATCTGGTATCCACAGCAAGCAGTAGCTTTTACAGTAAGTAATCATGTCTGTGTCAGAGTACTGCACACTGTAAGTTGTATGGTACTATGTAGGGTAGACTGTGGGAGTGCCGGTACTGACGCTGCTGCCTGCTTGTCCCCCTTGTTCACCCTGCCACTACAGATGTGATGTAGTATAAGTCGGGAGCAGGATCTGTTCTCCCTGCCCTTCCCTCTTAAAAGAGCCTTTGTCACCTACTGTATACCACCAGCACCCCATAGCACCTCTGCCAAAGTGTGAATTCTCCCCTGCAGTATTCTAAATCCATCACTCCATTGTTCCTGAACACTTTGCTACTTTATCTGTGTGACCCCGTCACCTTGTGTCTTCCCCATGCTGCTGCCTCCTTCCTTAGGGCATGCTAACTTATGTCCCTGCACATTGGACCACTACCTCTTGCCTCCCCCCACTTACCCTACTCACCACCGCCAACATCTGCCTCCTACTTAAAGGGGTTGAC
Source organism: Bufo gargarizans (assembly GCF_014858855.1). Taxonomy (NCBI): domain Eukaryota; kingdom Metazoa; phylum Chordata; class Amphibia; order Anura; family Bufonidae; genus Bufo; species Bufo gargarizans. Next base: position 612,970,634 of record NC_058080.1, on the reverse strand, counting down.
TGGTTGTCAATCAATGGTTTCATTGGTCTCATGAGGCCAGCGATTGGCTGCAGTCGTCTAATGCAGTACATGGGCATATGATCACTGCAGCCAAGAAGATGACATCAAAACTGCAGTGGCAGGGGGATTGGAGCACAGGAGGGTGCTGTTTAGGATTTTTTTTTAAAAGCTTTTAAAAAGGTAGAAACTTGTCAGCAGGGCCCCAGTCAAGTAGTTACTATTAGAGAAAATAACAGGTCGTGGAATGTAATGGGGCCCATTCCTTTCTCCAAAATAACTGGCCAGCAACATCCAGCATTAGGAGTTTGAGGCAAGAGTTTGAGTTAAGATTTAAGAACTATGATCCCTCTGCATTCCTGTGCAAAAAAAATAAAACAGTGATGCTGACACAATTAATGTGCATGCCTAAGCATTCTAAATTCATCTATCGTAAATCTAAAATTACATTGCTGACTAAAAGCAATATGCATCAGCAAAAGCAGTGAAGACACGAGTACGACATAACAAGGGTAAGTGCTTGGTGCTCCTGATATTCACTATCTGGTTCAGCTTGCAAGGTAGGCAGAAGAGGCAGTTGTCCGAGGCAAGTCAAGATGCAAAAGTACAAATACTATGCTAAAAAACATTGATTCATGTCTGGAATATCATTAGCTAGAGTCCTGTCTTCTGAATGCACATTAGACCAGAGTATTATCTGCATAGAGAACTCACCCCATGTTCAAGACCCCTAAGGCTGTACTTAATTTAAAAGGGGTTTTATAAGAAAAGAAAAAATATATGTTTCAAGAAAAAGCACCACACTTGCCCATGGGTCGAGTATTGCAGCTCAGCCTCCATGAAGTACATGGGGCAGAAGTGCAAACCTAGCAAAAGCATATGGGCAAGTGTGGTGCTGTTCCTAAAACCCTTTTTCTAATCTCATACAATCCATTTATTAACTGCATTGAAATTGCTAGGGACTTCACTGTCAACTAGGTTTGTACTTTACTGTCATTACCCTTTTTCTTAATATATTCTAAAAACCTCTACGATCGAGGGACAAGTTAAGCCATTACAGGAACATATATTGAACCATAAGGGAAAAGGTCATCGGTGTTCTTACTGAACAATATCACTTTCCATCTGCTGCAGTAATGAGGAAAGCCATCATTCATTTGCCAATCCTTGAGTCTGTTCCAGACATAATGCATCCAAGGCTGGAGTGAATACATTTCATTCTACTTTAGTAGGTCAACACATTTTCCATGCAGGACCCTCACCCAATAGAAGTCATTCAATGTCAATAGCTTCATAATGAACAATATGAATTAGCTCTGGGAATCTGAATGGATCTGCTAACATGTTAGCTACAGCTATTTGCTACGGGGGAAATAAAAACCTAGAAGTACAGTTTCCTTGTATTTGTTGCTTTACATGTAACATGCTTATTCCAGTTCCCTTACTTTCACAATTTAGTAATCACACATTTGGTAATTGTCAGCAAAGGTAAACTAAAGGTTATGGCTGAGAATTTGTTACATGAGAACATGTCCACTGACCAGAAATAACTCATCTTCTGGGGTCAATGAGCACAAGCTTTGAGAATTTGCGAAAATCTCCAGCAATCATAACTCTGCCTCGCTGCTGCTCCCAGTGAGATGAGAGCCAGGCTTTCCAAACATTTCATCATGAACATCGGCTAATAGAATGTGTTTTATGTACATATGAAAATGAATGAATTTTAACCATAGACATATGTTTGTCTTGCATTTATAATTGTTGCTCGTGAGGGGGATCTTCAAACGCAGTGGATTTAGACTGCCATACATATTAAATAACATCTGGTTGTCACCTATCTGTCCCAACTCCCTCCCGAATCCACTATATTCAAAACATTTAATTTGGCCAAATGTATATATAGTATATATTTAATAGGTAGCGAGGAGAAAGACACTGCTAGACACTTCTGGCGGTGGCTTATCTCCCAGTAGAACAAAAGGATCAGATAAAAATATTCACTTTGGCTCATCCTTCTCTTCCTCAACATCATTTGTCAGAGGAGAGTTGGGAGCTCCCCATATACTTTAGACTGTTGGTTGAACCCCCTATTCTCTTCAGAATCAGCCAACAATAAACCAATGTGTATAACGTCTTTAAGATCACTTATCTTAGCTAATAAAACTAATTTAACTAGAATTTGGAGTCCTCTCAGTGCTGTCATTTACTATTTAGTCCTTGATTGCAGTGTTCCTCAAGATCTCCCATATTTTGACAAACACAACAATTTGTACAGTAAAATTCCCTGAGATTTCTGCTCAGGAACTGAATTTTAAATGCAAACATAAATATCTCTGAGCCAAAAGTTGTCCATAGACCTTCAAATGAGTGTTTGACCAGCAACCATCTTCCCTACTTCACCACACACAAACATACTCAGCTAGGTCAAGCATGTATGTGTTTTTGGAGAGAGGTGAAAGCAGACACTTCTGGTGGTGACTTATCTCCTAGGAGAAAAAAATATAGTGTTGCAATTTAACACGCCCAAACCTTCTGTTGGGAGAGTCAAAAGCTCCTCATACACATTAGTTTGTTGGCTGGTCCCTCCAAAAATGGTTGGTTTGGCTGACTTGTGCGATGTGTAGGGGGGCCTCATATGCCAAATGGCATATTGAAGCTCTGCAAACCTCTGACTTGTATGGAGCCATATTATGGCATCAATAGTCTACGTGGCTATACTGTACCTTCATATATCTCCAATTTCGTACACATATTCTATAATCTTCCATATTCCAAGTAAATGCAGCAGCAGAATGAAATCATGTATCACATAGGCACCATAAAGAAGCATACGGAGTGCCTTCTGAACCATATAACATTGCTACTGTGTGCATTTGGCCTTACTTATTGAAATTGGAATCTCTATAGAACAATATATCTCAGTTTAGAAGTCAACTGTCCATGAAATTCAATCATGCATGTCCTAGCCTACCAGCATATGTGAAAAAGTGCTGTTTTCTCTTAAATTCAGCTGAATCTCCACATTGGCATTGATAGCATTGCAAAAAGCTTATGCTTTCTTCGAAAAGACAGGCAGACCCTTAATCCGTCAGCATTCTGCCTACTGTGGCAGATTTTTTTATATTTGTTATACTGCTAACTATAGGTAGTTTAGGTGCTGTAAATAACAAACCTCCCTATAGGACTAGGTAATAATCCCATTCATTAGATAATACCCACACATGACCTTTATCTTACCACACCAAAACACCTGAATCTATCCAATTAGAGACTGACCATGCAAGACTGACGAAATTGGACATTAGGGTCATGGTGACCACATATAAATAGCGTTTTTCCTCCAAGTATAGGCTATTAAGTCTACTCTCCGTGTACCCAGCTAAGCCTTATTCCAAAAAATGAAAATATGGTGATGATGCAAGAGAGCTGACTAAAATCATCTGTTCCCAAGCTTAGAAGACAACATCAGCTAATTAGAAAGTACAGATAATTCTCAAGTTTGTGGTTAGATCCTACAACATTTGTAAGCTTTAAAATGTGTTGTTCACACATTGCAATTAAATTCAGATGCTAACACATGATATGTGCTTTTTCCCTATTAAAAAGGGCATCCGAGAAGCTTAATGTTAAGTTTTTATTGCATATTTCATGCCAGGAGCTGTTGTGGAGCACACAGTATGCAGAGTGAGGTGTTGCTCAGAAGATATGATGTGGCTAAGACAGCACGCCAACAATTTCATACTCCAACTCCCTTAAAACAAGGGAGTGCTTTGTTAGACCTGCTCTGCAACAACCAGATCATCACAGCTCTATTGTCTTATGGTTCGGTAAGCTTCCAGGACTGTAATAACCATTGTCAGCAGATTTGAAAATGTATTTCTTCCTCTGAGAAACATATTCTGTTTCTGCATAGTTGAAAAAGAAGACGCTACCACATTATTCTAGACAGGAAAGCCACATGCATAATTACCTCCCTGAATAAAGGAGATTAGCAATTATTAAAAACAGTTTTGTTCAAATGGAACTAAGTAAAAAATATTTGATTACATTGAATAAGCGATGCATATCACCTGGCATATTAGGGACTATTTGGGTAAACTCACACATTGGGGATTTTTTTTTGTGTTCGCGCATAATCTGTGTTCCCAAATCTGCAGCATAATGCATTTGCTGTGGAATTACTGCGGATTTAGGGCAAGATCTCCAGCCACATGTGGACTTAACTAGGCAGCACACTTTAGATGTATGTTGGCCAAAACTACCGATTTTAGTGGGATAGGCCATCCATCTCTCCCTCAACATCTGTGATCAGTAGAAAGAAAAACGAGGCTCTTGAGATTTACCATGCCCTGTTCTCTTGTTCTCAGGGGATAAACGCTGCCAGGCAGTTGTCAGGCAGGGGCTACTTCTGTCTCCCCACTAGTGCATGTTTATGGGGGGTCTGGAGAGATAGCTGTGGGCTTAAAGATTGTTCAACAGCTATCTAGCGTGTATGGCCAGTCTTAACCTTTAAAGGGATTTTTAATATCCAATCAGTGGGGACCCAACACCCTGCTCCCCCACTGATCAGCCATTCTCTGCAGCTTCTGGTTATGGAATTAACACTTTGAATGGAACAGGACGCACAGCTCCTTTCAACGTGTAGTGGTTGTTCCAAGTTACTGCAGCTCAGCTCCTATTCACGTCAATGGTAGATGAGCTTCAGTAGCCCAGCCCTGCCACTACACTTTAAATGGAGCTGTACTTCCTGCTTTATTCAAGAGCCAGTTCCGAAATTGGAAGCTACAGGGAACAGCTGTTGGTGAGGGGGAGGGCTGTCAGACCCTAATCCATCAGGTTTGAATGACCTATCCTGAGGATAATTCAATATCAGGAGCCTGGCTATTCCCTTTAAAAAATCAAAGGCACAAATTTGCCCTATAGCTATCAACTCCTCCAATGGTCTTTCAGCATAAGGCAGATAACTTGTAACTGACAGTATAGATTATATTGATTTTTTACTAAATTACCCTGCTTTACACCAAGATATTATCTGACCAATATGTGATCTGTGTGTGTAAACGGCCATCTGACCAATAATTGGTCAGGAAATTAGTCAGATAATCGGTTGGTGTAATATAGCCCTTATGGTCAGGTTGAATTAAAAGTAAAAACATGTCATTAGGTAATGGCTGCCATATGAATTGTGCATTCATTATATATCGATTACTTCCTTCTGTAGATATTGCTATATTAGTAGTATTCTATACTAGAGTTTTTTTTTTGCGAAATCCTGTTAATCAAATGCACATTATTGGCCAATCAAAAACGTGGATGAACCAAGAAACAATGAAACAGTGACTTTTTGTTTAGCAACTACAGCCAAATTAGCATTGGGAGTTGGGACTTCTTTGAATTCACCCTTAGACCACCTCTTTGAGACCACTCATGCATCTAGACCAGACTTTCTGTGATACATTTTGCGCTCCATTACATGCTAGGCATAATCATATTTTAATGAAATTTTGGGTGGCCATCTTAAAAAGTTTCACTGTATATCATACATGTATGGGGAACAGAGCATGTTTCTGAGTCACTTTTCTACGGATGCATGGGTGGAAATGAAACTACAAAAGTAAATGCGGTGAAGAACCCCATGCACATTTGATTGACAATCTGATCATTTTAGTAGAATTTGATAAATTAATAATTATAGTGTTTTTCCAAGCTACTTGTTTTGGACTGAACTCATCTTATGTATGTGGTTAGTTTTCATTGCAATACTCAGTTGGTTAAAGGCTAACAAGTAAGGGACTTCATGCAACCACAAATGTTGCATAAACTTTAAATCCAGGTACAATATCTAAATTTTAAGAGAAATATTGGAGAAAAAGGTTCTCAGGTGAAGCCATGCTGCCAAGACTATGGTTTGGTCAGCTTTGCTATTTTTGTAATATGACCAAGACAGATCCATTTTCCAAGGTTAGTTCATTCATTCATTGCACAGTGAGTAGGATAAGTCAGCACATGTTTTCTTTTCATAGTAGCTGAGGTTTGGGTGCTAATTGCAGGCTACGGTAAAGTCAGACGGCGAGATCAAACACTACTGTGGTGCTTAAAAGCGCGAGACTACTCCCCAAAGAATTTTGGCGTCTGGGATTCTAGGGTAGCAAGTCACAATAAAAGCCACATTATCCTGTTTTATTGGCTTTAAAATATTGCACTTTCTTTTGAAGCCTCCAGATTTTCAACGGTAGAAGGGGGAGCATTATATGTATAATGGAATGAAAAGCAAATATGTATTTACATTGGCCAGTGTTAAGACTTGTATTTCGACGAAACAATAGCATACTGATAAAAAAAAAGAAGGAAAAATACAACAGCAACTAATAGTAGACATGCAATGCAAAGTAAGTTGGACCTAAATGAGTTTTCAGATATATTGATTGGGGATCGAGCAGCAGAGAATCCTAAGAAATCTAAGGATTGATAATGCCCTGTTCAGCATTAATGGATGAAGCGGTGACCACACATGAGGGTTCATGCTATACTGAAGTAACAGGGACTTATGGAACCCTTTAATACTGCACTGACATCTCTAACAAATATATCATACAAAGCTTTTGACATAAAGTCCCTTTAATGTCACCAAATAAGTGGATGGAAATAGGGATCAAAGGGTTGTTCAATAAAACCTGAATTGACCTAACTCATTTCCCCAGGGTGTAACCCATTTCATGTATATTATATTACTAAAGCAATCTAATGAGAATGGAGCTTAATGTGAATGTTGAGCAGCCTGCAGGCATCATATCAGCTATAGGCACAGATTACACTGCCACAACCAGCAGTGCATACTATATATATTACACATGATGCTGAAAGAGGAGGTCGCCATACAATCTAATGCAGTCTGCAGGCAGCATGTTATAGAGCGGGAGAAGCTGAGCAGATTGATATATATATATATATATATATATATATATATATCAATATATTTGTGGGAAGAGATTCTGTAAAACTTGTAAATGAGACATTCATTTGCTTTTTCTAACCTCTCCAGTGATTAATAGCATTCTCTGTGTAAGTGTGTATACAGAGATAGCTGTCAGTCATTGGTAATACCTCCCCCGTATACTGACAATGGTTCATAGAGTTGGTCTTAAAGGAGTTGTGCCACTAATCTAAATGTATCCCACCAGATATTGTCGTTAGATCACTTTTCCCAAATATGACCATTTATTAAAACTACCTTATTCTATAGTTATTAGCTTATCATTGTAACCTGTGGCAAATCCATTTTCAGTTGCTATTGGTAATGCCCTGCATTGGAGCCTTATAATGTTGGAGGTAGGAAGCCTCATTGGTAAGAACAAGGGGTGTGGTTAGTGTCACATGACCTTCTGGTGTCAGATCTTACTGCCCAAAGGCATGATGGGACAGCAGTCACATGACAAACCAGGAACATGGGGAATAGGAGAAAACTGCAAAATAAAAAAATATAAAAAAATGGGAGAAGGAATGGGATTTAGAGTAATTATTGAAAATACACTTTAGAGGGAAAGGTAGTTTATGGCACAAACCCTTTAAGTTAGAAAAAGCTGAGATATAAATGTATAATTTATAAGTTTTGCTGAATCTTTTCCCACAGACATTATATCAATCTACTCAGCTCCTGCTGCTCTATAACACGCTGCCTGCAGACTGCATTGCATTTCGCGGTGACATGTCCTCTTTAATGAAAACTTACAAGACATCAATATTAATATATCTATTATTCCATGTAAGAAAGCATTTCAGTCTGCCACGGCTGAGTGTCATTTACTTGAGGAAGTCTAGAATTCTTGCGGCCATGTTCACTCTTCTGACATATCTCCAGAAACATTTATGTACCTATTTGAGAATCTATCGCTGGCTCGTTTTATATAATATGGACTTACATTGTGATAAAAATTTAATAGTTTATTTTGCATATTCGGCCTGTCCTTTAATACTAAGGCACAATGCCATAAAATAACAGGTTTGTCCAATGCACGCTGTTCCCGAAGCAAGAATATGTCATTTTACAATCAATCACTTGTTTTCTGCATCCAGAGTTCAGACGGCTAATACAATATTTATTGACAAGCTTACCGGTGAGTGCTGGAATAACATTTCTACTCAACTAACAAAAGCATGTGATTTTCAACAGAAAGAATGCAATTAAAATCCACCTTTACAACTAAAAGGCCATGTTATGTTTCTGAATGCCAATCTAAAAGTGAAGTAAAGTACACTGCAATTAAAAAGACAATTTAGATGGTAAAAATAAGATTTCAACCACTTGTAAACGATCGCTTAGGTGAAAAATGCAACATAAGTAATTCAGCATGCTGTATGGATAATGTTTCCTGTTTTGTTCCAAGAACAGTATACTCCATAACAACTCACCTCAACCTATCACTCCAATCACCATTTTGCTTAATTAACTGGTAAGAAATACCCCTGAATGCTTTGAATGAAAACCAAAGTGCATGTGCACACATAGATAAGATATACAGAAAGACCCCTTAAAAGACTGGGTTCACATCTGTGCTGTGAACTTAGTCTGTTTCGCCAGAGGAACAGACTGCAAGAGTTCACCGTATCTGGCATTGCCAGATACCCCCATGCACCACCAGATCCCTAATCACTGTAATGGGATCAAGCGTTTTGTGGCATATATGCTGACTTTTGGCCGGACCAAAAATGTTGCGTATAGCATATACGCCAGATACAGTGACCGGATACAGAAACAACAAGACAGTATAGGGAAGAGGGATGGCAATAGCTGGAGGATATCGGTGCATGTAAATGTAATGGTCTCCTCCACTAGCGAACAGCAGATTGTCGGGAAGGAACGCTACCTTCCCAACAATCTGCTTGTACGTCGTTACATATAAAGGGGCCATCGTGTGTATGGGGGCTTTAAGAATAGGTCATTAATACGCAAGTCTTTGAGAATCCTTTTAAACAGTTGTTGAGGGGCCTTTAGCACATTTTGTTTAGGGCCCCAGAGTCTCAAGTTATGCTTCTGTAGGATCCTTCTGTATCTTCAATACTTTAAAATATGATGTTCTTATAAATATGCTTCTAGTAATCCCCTGCCTGTTGAGTCAGGTTAATTTAGAAGCTCATGAAAACTGGATATACTGTATTCTAAAGGTTTGCATCACTGATCCAACTGAAGAAATTCTAATTGTTTCCCTGACAGATATTGTTGGTAACGATAGATTGAATTCAATTGTAGCAAAAAGTAAGAAATACAAATTTGTGGTATTTACACCACTGTGACAACCAGGAACTTGAACAATCCACAACTTGGTCTGGGACTTCCATTAGTCTCAGGAAGCTTTTCACCGAGGACCAATAAACATCTATTCAATACTCCACATTCACAGTTCCATACCATAAGACTTGAAATAGGAGCTACATGTTACCAGTCACACATTTCTTGGATTAAAGAAAATTTAAGGACACAAGTCACAATGAAAATGTCCAATTCCATAATGTAGTGAAATAATACAATACTCAGAAGCTGTTTATGGATTATTTAACTATGGTTGAAATGAAGACATATTCGGCACCAGAGGTGAGATTACAGCCTCCATGTCATACTCCTATAAAGGCACTAAACCCTATCTCTTCAGTAATGGAGACTGTCTAAGCAGATATTGAATGAATGAGCAATGGGATTCTTACCCTATGTAATTTCATCCTTCTGGCGGATAAGGCCAGTTGCTTAAAGGAACATCCTAAAGAAAAAAAAGAAACAATAGGATGCATACTGATTACACCTGGAGCGACTGACACTACCCATTTAAGTAAAGGTCTTGGAAAATGGGAGCAGATGGGAAGCCGAACGCAGCAGGGGTTGAATTCATTAATATATCTCTCTACACACAAGGCAAGGCAGACCAAAATACAGGAAAAACATGTGTCCCCAATACGTCACCACCATCAAGAAAAATGTAAAGGCAAATTATTTATTTCTCAGTGAAATGAGTCATGCTAGTTAAGAAGATAATAGCTAGACTAACTAGCTTGCATGAGAGTCATTGACTTCAAATAATGCTTAATATCAGTCAAAGGTTAAATTAACTACTTATATCCTGCTGTCATCCAGCTGTCTATGGAAAGGGACTAAATAAAAAAAAATGAGGCTGATTTTTGGCATCTCCAAGTAAACACGGGGGAGACAAAGAGCAGCTTATGTCAGAGCTTGGACTGTGATGTGTTTACGCAACAAAATTGGTAGAATTTCCCTGTGAGGCCTAAATTCTGTCATTAGCCTGGAAATTTATCACTGGGAGTGATAAAACGCATTCCCTGTTCTCGCTGATAGATTAAAGTCACCTCTACTCTCTGAACTGTGTTTCCTCTTTTCATTTCACGAGAACAAAGAAAAAAAAATACTCCAGAAAAATACATATCAGCTGGATGTTCACATAACAAGGTCCACAGAGACACATCTAGGAGTTGCCTCTTTTAATCCAATACTGAATAATGTTGGAGATTGCTCTCTGTTCTTTTCAAGCTATGCTACTGCCAAAATAACTGCAAGGCTTGCAAGTCCTCTTATACAGAGAGCCTTCCCCAAGGCACCCCAACACTATCTGAGGCACCGCCGCTATGGCAACCGCATAAGAAAGTAGTTTCCATGATTAATAGATGAAGATCAGGCTTACGGTCTAGATAGCTTGCTAGGCCATCATTTGAAGATGCTGAAGGAATTAACTAAAGAGCAAAGCATGTAAAGCAATGTCAGCTACAAACACAAACGCCGAATATGGATTTCAGCAGTCAATATATCAGAGTTACATGCCATTATCTGCAAAGTTTGTTTTTTAAAAACAGGAACCACAAAGTCAATAACCCCTTTGTTCCTCGTAAAAATCCACCTGGAAATTACACAGGTATGAAGGCAAGGCGAGAGCTTTTATGAATGGAGCTCTCTTGCTGCCCAATGATCTCACTAATGCCACTCAATACAAATCCATGGACAGAAGAGCCATGCGGTGCCTCATGCCAGGGCTTCATCGCTGGAGGGTCTTTTAACTCTTATTTAAAATTAATGAAGACTGAAGCGTTATATGCATGAATGCAAATCTACTGGAACACATTTTAGAGTGGATAATAAAATGTAAATGTGAGAAAGATTAAGACTGTATCTGGTTGGAGCAATTTTACATTTACAATTATTTAAAGAAAATGATATTTTGATTTGGCTGACTATTGCTCTAGAATGAGGAGGGCTGAATTTGATTATTATTATGTGCAGCATTTCTTTTTAGTGAAAGACCACTAATAGTTGTAAATGTTTCATAGCCTATTTAAGCAGTGTAGTAATTGCATAGTGCCTCTAGTGGCTAGCACTGGTACCATGGTCAAAAAAGGGATTTATATGGAATACAAACTTGTAACAACACAAGCGATGTGGCTATATCTGCTTCTTAGTATAAGTATTAGCCAATTACGATGCTTCACAACTGCTCAGTTGCTACATCTGCTGATTTAAGCCTAATAGCCTTAGCAGAAGTATGAACTAATCAGCCGAGCCAAGACCATCAGCTTGGTCTCATACTTCTTGGCGTCTTATGTGTTCCAAAATTAATCTTCTCCTATGACCTTTGTATATGACCATCTTAAAAGGAAATCAATTTATCTATATTACCCTGACTAGATTGAAAGTCTACCTCCTAATATATGTGTCTACCATCATGCTTCAATTAGAAAAGAGGACAAGAATCTCCATATGTTCTTTATCATGGATAAAGCCAGAATGTAAAACGATGTCCATGTTAGAACGACCAGTCTACTATACCAAAACATCTCCTAGGTGTTCTGTTCCATCTCATCCACAACAGCAAAAGGATAAACTATATTTGTCTGAATGCTGCCTTATCAATCCATAAAAACTCATGAGATCACAAAGGTATGACAGTAAGATCCAGCTAATAAAATAACTGTTCCACGGTCACAGATCCACCTATTAACAAGATATTAGATTTTCTTATAAGACCAAAAATATACATATATATATATATATCTGTATAGGTCAGCATCCAGACATGTCTGCAAACACTTAATGCTCCAGAGGTTTCATTAAAATTGTTTTAATACGGTTCATTTCTGCAACCGCCAATCCAAGTGATGTGATATATGAGAGCAGTTGGACTACAGGGTAGATGGTCATAATTACATGTCCAACAATACATCATGAAACCAACAAGGCTTTGGTGGTCTATGTGCTTGTTTGCAGCTTACAAAGAAAACATGTGGTCAGAGTTATTCTAATAATTGATTCTTCTACCAAAGGAAGACCATCAAGTCTACCAATTAACTAACTCATTTAGCTGCCAACACAAGTAGCACAAGCAACATAGGAAACCATGCTCTGGACTCCATCAGTGATGAAACCGTATCAACTACTCATTTATTCATTAACTAAACAGGAGGGTCCGCATTTAACACTTATATAACTTATGGAACTACTCGTAGCCTGTTAAACTAAAAATGCTAAAACTTTGCACAAAAGCAATAGTGTTGAGAACTGAAGAGTAATCCATCATTGCAAATCACTGTGTTGCCACCAGGGGAGCCACAGACAACTCATTGAATAAAACCTACATTTCATTCCACATGCTTTGTTAGCCAGTGAAAAATGCTGAAGCATAAAGTCCTATCTGTACACAGGGCTGCTCTTTAAATGCCGCCATTTTATCCAAAATCTGTCATTGAAACTGTATTAAATTACAGAGGCCACCGTTCCATGCTGTGTCTTTTAAAAACCAGAAGAGAGACAATGAAAGCAGGTTGGGTGTGGAATTTTCTTGCATGCTTCCAACAGGGCCTCTTTCCAGTGAAGTGTTATCACAAAATAAATTAATTCTCTCTTTGATATAACGATGAGTGACAGGTAAACAAAGGGCGGCAGTCGCCCTATCTGTTTGCACTGCCCCCACTTAAATGTCAGACTGAGGAGCTAGCGTTGAAATAGAAGTTCCTTTTGAAATTTAAAACAACCAAACAAACAAATCTGCTGTCATTTCCCCAAACGCACCATTGGATTTATCACAGGATATCCACGCTGACTGCTTTAGCAATAAAGGCACCTACTAACCCTAAAAGACCCCCGTCCACTAGATGCATTTAGCAGACAAGTCTCCCACACATCAATTAGCAGCCCAGGAAAGAGCCACAATCTGCTTTTATCCTTAAGTAGCAATGTCTCCCAAATCCATGCTTCCTAAAAAAATAAAAATAATGTGTGTACACAGATATACATTTCATCTGCTGTCTCTTGTGAGTGTAAAGAGCTCGCTGAAGCTTATCACTCAACTGATCAAAACTAAACAACTGAAGAGCATGGGGCATGTGACCGGCAGTCTGTGGTCACAACTGGAAGAGTTCTTTGGAGGTCCGAGTCCTAGATCCTTGATTATACAGGTTAAGTCTTGTAAATGAACGCTTCCTTCTAATCCATGCACAATGTGATCATTTTTGCAGATGTTTCTTACAGATTATCAGCCTAATTTGAACATCCATTAGGATTTAGCAATGAAAACACTGAATGTTCCTATTGGGGGAAGCAATACTAAATGTGATAAGCAGTTTCAAAATAAACAAGTGAACCAATAGGTCAAGCAAAGTTATCTTTCTTGCTTCTAGGGTGACCTGATATCTCTAGGTATTAGGTTAATCAATGTTAGAGTAATTCTCTTGGCACCAGTTGAGTAAGATAAGTGTCAATGGTTTTTATTGAAGGTGTGATAAACAATGTAGCAATAAAATATACACAATCCTACAGGCCAATATTTATACAGCATGGTCTCCATCTACACAACACTGCCAGTATCTAGACTTCACAGGAAAATGAAAACTTCTTGGATCCTGGACAAGACCACAACTTCCAGATAAAGGTTAATCAATGGCATCTACCTCTGAAGATTGGAGACACAGTTCTGTCTGGTTAAAGTTAATTATTAACTTTTATAGCACTTGAGCTGGGACAGGACAGAAGCCAGCACAGGGCAGCCAGCATGGGCTAACCAGGCGGTGCTTGTAGACTACTGCCCTTTCTATTTCAGTTGACTGCCCTATAACAAACATACAGTAAGCACTATACATGCTATTAATATTTTATAATTGGTGCCTGGGCTTTACCAACAACACAGCAAAATGTGCTTTTAATCCCAGTTCAATAAAAAAGAAAGGAGGACTGAAAATGGCGACATTGGGTATTAAGTGCAAAGCATTGATCCAGAGGAGATTTAAACAAAGCCTTCTCTATTTTACATGCTTGATAGTTTGGAAATGGGAAAGACAAATCAAACCTTCCCAAAGCAATAAAGAAAAGACTCCTGACAGAGCGGCTAAAAACAGAAGCACACTTAAGGGAAATAAGCACTTTTATATTGTATTGCCATTAAGAGATTCACTGCTGTGGGCACAATTGACTTCCTAGGAGCAGTGAAACCGCTGGGTGTCCAGATTACAAGGTACTGCAGACACAGAGCAGACACAGAGGTTTTGCACAATTAACCTTTGTTGTATCTTCCAGGCACCACGTGTGTGTTTTCTACTTTACCAAGTAAAGAAAAATCCATCTTAATCCGATCAATGAAACCCAAATGTCCCTATTCCTCTGAAGTCATTTGTTCTGCACTGGCTAGATTCCTTCATTAAGCACAAATATCTGACTGGTCACCATGTCACTGCCCCTCGGTACTATTGTAGGATAGCTATAGGGGTTACGTTCAATTCAAGGTACAGAACAGTACAGAATTCTGCACATATGGCTTTCTGGATTTAACATGGCATTGCCAGTGGGTGCTTAGCACCAAGTCATGATATGTGAGAGCATGCAGTAATTGATGACATAGAGCTACCCATACTTTCCTGAGAGCCATCCTGGGTATTTGATTGTAATGATCTCATTTTGCTTTAGGGCCCCGAAGGGAGGGAAGCAGCCCACCAGCTCCCTGACTTTCTGCTCCATTTCAACAAACGCACCAAGCAGAACCACGCTCCAGAAGGCAGCCGGGAAAAACAACACATGGGGGGATTCGCAGCCAGGTTCCCAGAGCTCCCACCATCTCTCCTTCAAATTCACAGCCAGTGCACTTAGAGAGCATTACTCTCCGCTGACTGCCTCTCATACACATGGGAAAGCAGGGCATCGGCTACCTTGCGCTTGAGCGCCAAGCATCCGGGCTCTGGATGTATCTGACAGCCCATTCTGAGGGCATCTACTCTGGCTGGCATCGTCCTGGATTGATTACTGATTATTGTATTACATATAGCACCAACATATTCCTCAGCCATGTACAGCAAAGTACATACTCCATCACCCTCAGTCCTCACACAGTAGGAGGCAATTTCTAGGAAGACAATTAACCCTGGAATGTGTTAAGAAAGGAGAGTATCCCTGGAAAACCACAAGAACGTATAAACTTCATGCCTACTGTAGATTGCCCTGGTCATATTCTAACCACTGGCACACGTCATCTTCCCATGGCACTTAGATGCGCCACACAAAGTTATCAGGTGACCTGATTTTACTACAGTAACATGCACCCAATATGCATGATATTAGGTCATAATCAGATTTTTCTAGCTGACTGGATTATCTCTGGTTGGCACAGAGTTGCCCTCTAATTGCAATGCATGATAATATGCACTGGAGAGACAGATGCATAGGTGGGTGTGCCAGGGCTAAAGAGCCATTCAGCTTCCTATTCACTACACACAGAGTTAGGATGAAGCCTGGCACATGCTTGTTTTAGGGAATTTTAGGTAATAAGCCATGCCATTCACAGTGGCTTGGATGGGGGCAGGAACTATGCCCTGTGTGATGGGCTGATTCTTTTATTTTACTTGCGTATATATATATATATATATATATATATATATATGTATATATAGTGCTGACATATTCCGCAGCGCTTTACAGACATTATCATCACTCGCTGTCCCCAGTGGAGCTCACAATCTAAATTCCCTATCAGTACTTCTTTGGAGCTTCCATTCTGCTGAGCCTGTAAACGCTGACGGGGTCTGCGCTGCTGTAGAGAGCCCACCACCCCCTAACCCTCAGACAGGGGGGCACAATCAGCCGTTCAGCAGCAATTAGCCACCCTTGGGCCACTCACAAGTTTCTTTAACACTCGCATTTCCACGCTTGGTTCCAAGCCATTCACTCACAATAGAAGAGGAAGAAGATCTAGCCAGACCATCCCCGTCTTTGTATCTGAGAGAGCAGCCGGGGTGCTGCTAACCAGGGGAAGACCGATGGGTAGAGGGACCAGCCTGTGCCCCCCCCCCCCCCCCCCCCGCTGTGGTCTGTGCTCTCATCTCTACACATGAAGACATGGGCATGACCACTATCTTCATTCATTCCTTGAGACACATGCAATAGTCACACAACAGTAATAGAGAAACAGCAGAAGACCATACCTTGGGAACATGCAGAAGCAGTGCAGAATCAGGGCTAGCTCACATAGAGTCCCATTAGTAATCCACTGAGAGGGTTCTCTCCAATCCACTGGGTTCTCCTGAGCAATCCTTAGTCATTACTACACGTGACACAATATTACTGCAAAGGCTGCACTTTTCTTCTCTATGCAGAAGCTGTTATTCCTTCTAGTACAATCCAGATTCCACAATCACTCCACTGTGAGGTCTCCTTCAGTGGCATAGGAGAACAAGTCCTATCAGGGCTGTGATGAGTGGGGTAGAGGGTTCACCCAAACTCCTGTGATCTCTCCTGATTCCCAGCAGGAACACACAGCTCTCCACACACTGACTGCTGCTGCTGCTGCTCATTGAACTGGATTTGGAGAGGAGTTGAGCTCTGCCTCTCTGCTCACAAGCCCAGCCTACTCCCTACTGAGGGCTCCTCACTCCTCTGCTACTGGCATCTTGTGCAGCAGGCAAATCCTGGAGTGGATCAAGACCTATCAGGTCCATGTGTTCAAGTGTTGAAATGAGAAACGCAATAAAACACATAGGAAAGAGGGAGACATTGCCATACATTTGATATAATATTTAGCACAGCTATAGCTCATTTCTCAGATTGCCTATTCAGGGAGTGACTCATTTCTTTCCCAAAGGTTGCATTAGATATATTCAGAAAGTGGCAGCAAGAGGTTCCATTTATTGCTGCAAACCTGATTCTTGGGATGGATGAGTATGACTGAGTAATATTCAGCCTATTATCCGTTTCGCAGAGATAAGCCCGCGCTTATATAGAAAAGAAACAGCAGTAAGTCATATGATATTTATTATATTTGAAAGTGCATTTACTGGTTGTAAAGCAAATATTTTCCATTATCCCTTATCTGCTCTAAACATATGCAGCGCATGAGACTTTTTCCCATTAGCTTATTGAGTTCTCCTTTTTTTCCTCTCTAATGGTGACAAATACTTGCAAAACAACAGCTTAATGTATTTTCAGGAAGACCAGGCGAGCAGATTTGCTCTATCCTGAATGTATTTTGGGCTTTCGCCTACATAAAGAGCCGTCTGTATGGGTAGTTGTAGTTTTTACTGTTGGCCTGCAGGTGTCGCCAGTCTAGCTGAACAGAACAGATCTACTCAGGCTTTTGCTGCCTATGGCTCATTGCACACAGAGCCCTGTGCAGCCAGCAGCAGGTGCCAGACAAGACCAGCTGTATGAAAGCAGCTCTTCTCCCATTGGCATACCACTGTCTATTGGGACTGACTGTGTGTACTGGTTGATCAAGTCTCATTTGTAGAAAAAAAAAAGAAAAATAAAGTACTGTACAAGAAGTAGTACTACCATAAACATACACCAGGGAGGATGCAAATCCCAATGCAAAAGAGAAAAAGTCTAAAATTCATTTCTATTCGGTTGCGGCTGATTAGTGAGTGTTTCTTTTTGCATAATAATCATCTCATAACTATCTGCTATTATTTCCAATATCCATCAGAGAGTTTGAGTTTCATGTTTCTTCCACTCCTTATCATAATATAATTACTTCTAGACAGAGTTGCACAGTCACAGAAAATAATGCACTAGAATAATAGGCAGGTTTAGCATAGGTACCCGCCTGAACTGAGACCACCTTGGCGCTGGGTAGGTAGGTGGGTTTAGATGTGTTTTGATCAAAATAAATTGACCAAGTGTCTCAGATTTTATCATCAGAGTGAGGGCTTAGGCCATATGATATGTTTGCATCTATTATAGTGCAATATGTTCTGTGACTGTATAAATGTAGCCATGCACATCTGCATATTTACTATCGTATCGTGCAGGATGTGCTGTAACCCTTTTTTTCTGTGATTTGTTTAATTTGTCCTGAAGGAGTGGTCCCTTCAGGTGTGAATACGCTCCTACACTGGGAGTAGCATCCATGTGCACTTTTGCCCCACCTACCTAATAGGCGACCTTGATTATGGTGGTACATATAGGTGTGTGCTCCTCCTCCCACCCGTTGCTGATGCACATGGAGGTGACTAGGGGGAACACACCATATGTGCGGGGTCTGCGCTCCTGAACATACATGCATAACGGCATAGGTAGGTTTAGCGTAGGACCTGCCTGAACTGAGACCACCTTGTCGCTGGGTAGGTGGGCTTAGATGTGTTTTGATCAAAATGTATTGACCAAGAGTCTCAGATGTTATCATCAGAGTGAGGGCTTAGTCCATATGTTATGTTTGCATCTATCATTATAGTGCATTATGTTCTGTGACTGTATAAATGCAGCAATGCACATCTACAACATTCATTATCATATCGTGCAGGATGTTTTATTGTTTTATTTTTTCCGTGACTTGCTAGACAGAGTTGCAATCAGATTATCCATATTCTCTGCGGACGTGGAGAGAAACACCAGCAAAGTGCAGCGTCTGGATCACTGCAGTCTCAGGAGCACCGAGTGCAGTGTATTGTCTGCTCATAGTCATCTTCTGATGACAGATCTAAGGATTAGGTTTCCTCTCCAATATGTATGTGTGAGTGCTTAGATCATAATGCTCGCTTTATCATCTAATGGGAAGTATAGTTAGATAAGCAAATAGTCTACAAGTTAAACTCGTGTCACTGATTTAAACGGGAATTACTATAGAGCTATGAAAATGCTGCAGGTATTTGCTTGTAATTCATGCTGTCAGCGTCTTTTAATGTAGATAATTGTCGGTATTTAGACAACTGCATTCATGGCAGCAGGAAATAGTCATTTTGCTTAATCTGTCTGTCCAGGTTGGCTGTAACCTGCATGCATTTGTGGAAGCAGTTACCTTTTATAAAGGAGTTTTGTGACTGGGTGGCCTTGAGCAAAGGTACAAATAGATCCACATATTGATGGATCCTTGTATTTGGCAACCATAGGCGCCATCAAGTCCCAGATTACTAACTACGGTGGAATATTTGATAAATATAATATCAAGGGAAACAAAGGTAATTCAAATCATGGCTTTTGACCATATCTGATACAAAAGAGCCTATTGTTCTTTCATCATCTCCGACTAAGGTGACAAAGGGGTTTTGTTCTCTACCTGTGACTTGTCAGTTGAAATACTTCAGTCTCCTTCTCGCTGCCTTGGGGCATGCAAGTCTTCATTTCACTCCTGACATCTGAAAACCATTTTCATGGGCTAATGAGGGATTGCGGTGTACCGGCTTCTCTAAATGTGTTTCCCCAGGTTTTAGTTCATAAGGATTAATAGGCAAAACTCACAAAGAACTTGCTGATGAGTACTGTGTTCCCAATCCACTGTCTCTTCATTTTCAGCTATGTCTTAGCTCTATGGCGGTTTTCTGGAGTAGAAAAGTTGCACATTTTGTCATAAGTGCAGGTTTGTGACAAAGTTCTCACACTTTTACAAAAATTTGGAGGAGCTTGAGTGTGAGAAAGTGGGTGGGGACCACCACGGCCTGACTCATTTAAGAACACGTGCACCAAAAAACTGCTGCACGTTACATCCCAAAATGTACTCCAGCTTTCATTTCTGGTAAACGGGCAGCTGAAAATACAACACATTTATTAGGAGGGTACACGTCTAAATTGGTTGGCTCTTCCTCCGCAGTTGTGAAACGCTCATGTTTGATAAATGACCCTCAATGTCTGTTTCTCCAGTTGAAATGTCTATGGATGTCTGTAGATGTAAAGATGCATGTAGATTTTTAGACCTTTTTTACCTTCTGTTTCTCAGCAATCTTTACGTTCTGGTGGGTGATTACTGCACAGATGATTAAACTTAAAGGGGTATAGCCATCAAAACATACAGTCCTGATCAAAAGTTTAAAACCACTTGAAAAACGGCAAAAAATCATATTAAGCATGGCTGGATTTTAACAAGGTTCCAAGTAGAGCTTTAACATGCAACAAGAAGAAATGGAAGTGAGACAAAACATTTTTTGAGCATTCAATTTTACGAAAACAACGAATAAACTGAAACAGGCTGTTTTTCAGCTGATCAAAAGTTTAGGACCACACCTCCCAAAAAAAACTAAACCCCCCAAAACAGAAATCCAACTTCCAAACATGATCTCAGTAATGAGTAGCTCCGCCGTTATTCTTTATCACTTCAAAAATTCGTTTTGGCATGCTTGATGCAAGCGTTTCCATGAGGTGAGTGGGAACATTTCTCCAAGTGGTGAAGACAGCCATCTACTGTCTGGAACTGTTGTCCATTTTTGTAAACTTCCCTTGCCATCCATCCCCAAAGGTTCTCAATTGGATTTAGATAAGGGGAACACGCAGGATGGGCCAAAAGAGTGATCTTATTCTCCTGGAAGAAGTCCCTTGTCCTGCGGGCATTGTGTATTGTAGCGTTGTCCTGTTGAAAAACCCAGTCGTTACCACACAGATGAGGGCCCTCAGTTATGAGGAATGCTCTCTGCAACATCTGGACATAGCCAGCGGCCGTTTGACGCCCCTACATTTCCTGAAGCTCCATTGTTCCACTGAAGGAAAAAGCACCCCAGACCATTATGGCGCCCCCTCCACTGTGGCTTGTAGAAAACATCTCAGGTGGGATCTGCTTGTCATGCCAGTAACGTTGGAAACCATCAGGACCATCAAGGTATAAAAAAATCTCATCAGAGAATAAAACTTTCTTCCACTTTTGAATGTCCCATGTTTGGTGCTCTCTTGCAAAGTCCAAACGAGCAGTTCTGTTCAAGGAGACGAGGTCTTTGAAGACGTTTTTTGTTTTTGAAGCCCTTCAATCTCAGATGCCATCTGATGGTTATGGGGCCTTAATTTGGGTCGATGATCGTCCAATGTCTTGACGGCAGTGGCGACTCTAGGAACAATATATAGGGGGGGCACAAAGATACCACAGTCAAAAATGGGGGGGCACAAACAAAATAAGTATATATCAATAAGATTACAAAATACGAGAGAATTGCGATATGCAGGGATACAGTTATAATAAAGCAATTTACTTACAAAAGAAGCTATTCAGTCGTCTGCAGTGCCGTCCTCTGCTTGCTTCCACGGATTCTTTCCCCTTCTTTCTGTCTCTCGTCAGTGCACAGGCGCACTGTTATGGTGGATCTGTGGAAGACACACTGTTATGGGGGCATCTGTGGATGACACATTATGCCTCTCATTAGCCCTCATTATGCCTCTCATATCAGCCCCCATATCAGCCCTTATGCCTCATTAGCCCCCATATCAGCCCTTATGCCTCATTAGCCCCCATATCAGCCCTTATGCCTCATTAGCCCCCATATCAGCCCTTATGCCTCATTAGCCCCCATTATGCCTCTTATTAGCCCCATTATGCCTCTTATTAGCCCCATATGCCTCCTATTAGCCCCCATATGCCTCCTATTAGCCCCCATATGCCTCCAATTAGCCCCCATATGCCTCCAATTAGCCCCCATATGCCTCCAATTAGCCCCCGTATGCCTCCAATTAGCCCCCATATGCCTCCAATTAGCCCCCATATGCCTCCTATTAGCCCCATATGCCTCCTATTAGCCCCATATGCCTCCAATTAGACCCCATATGCCTCCAATTAGCCCCCATATGCCTCCAATTAGCCCCCATATGCCTCCTATTAGCCCCCATATGCCTCCTATTAGCCCCCATATGCCTCCTATTAGCCCCCATATACCTCCTATTAGCCCCATATGCCTCCTATTAGCCCCATATGCCTCCTATTAGCCCCATATGCCTCCTATTAGCCCCCATATGCCTCCAATTAGCCCCATATGCCTCCAATTAACCCCCATATGCCTCCTATTAGCCCCCATATGCCTCCAATTAGCCCCCATATGCCTCCTATTAGCCCCCATATGCCTCCTATTAGCCCCCATATGCCTCCTATTAGCCCCCATATGCCTCCTATTAGCCCCCATATGCCTCCTATTAGCCCCATATGCCTCCTATTAGCCCCATATGCCTCCAATTAGCCCCATATGCCTCCAATTAGCCCCATATGCCTCCAATTAGCCCCCATATGCCTCCTATTAGCCCCCATATGCCTCCTATTAGCCCCCATATGCCTCCAATTAGCCCCATATGCCTCCAATTAGCCCCCATATGCCTCCAATTAGCCCCCATATGCCTCCTATTAGCCCCCATATGCCTCCTATTAGCCCCCATATGCCTCCTATTAGCCCCATTATGCCTCATATTAGCCCCCATATGCCTCCTATTAGCCCCATATGCCTCCTATTAGCCCCATATGCCTCCTATTAGCCCCATATGCCTCCTATTAGCCCCAAATATGCCTCCAATTATCCCCCAAATATGCCACCAATTATCCCCCAAATATGCCACCAATTAGCCCCCATATGCCTCCAAATGCCCCCATATGCCTCCAATTAGCCCCCAAATATGCCTCCAATTAGCCCCCATATGCCTCCAAATGCCCCATATGCCTCCAATTAGCCCCCATAATGCCCCCAGCAGCCACATTTTCTATAAAATAAAAAATAAAAACACTTACCTCTCCTGCTCCTGGACGGACGCCGCCTGCCATTTTCTCCTCAGTCGACTGTGCTCTAAACTGGCGCGCACAGCGTGAGGTCACAGAGCGACCTTACGCTGTGCGCAGCCCTGCACAGCCGACAGCCGAGGACCAGGAAGTGGTGAGTACAGAGCGTTCACCACTTCCTGGTCCTTCGGTACTAATGAGCGCTTCCATAATGGAAGCGCTCATTAGTATTCACTCTGGGGAATCAGCGGGGGGGCACCCGGGGGGGCAAGGGACAACATAGGGGGGGCAATTGCCCCCCCTCGCCCCCCTCTAGCGACGCCACTACTTGACGGAGAGCCAATTGGATTCTCCGGCTCAGTGCTGATGACATTTTTTGGGGGTCTTCCACTTGACTTTTTTATTCCATAACCCTCAGGATCATTTAAGAAATTCCAAATAAATGTCTTACTGCGTCCCACCTCAGCAGCAATGGCACGATGTGAGATATACAGTTCAACAACCCGACCACGTTCAAAAAGGGAGAGTATTTTTGTCTTTGCCATCACAACGTGTGACTATGTGACAGAAAATGACAATGAATTCATATATTTGCACAGATTTGGCCTTTTAAAGGCATGTGGTCCTAAAATTTGGTTCAGCTGAAAAGCAGCCTGCTTCAGTTTAATCGTTATTTTCAATTAATTGAATGCTCAAAAAATGTTTTGTCTCACTCTCATTTCTTCTTGTTGCATGTTGAAGCTCTACTTGGAACCTTTTTAAGATCCAACAATGTAAAATATGATTTTTTGCCATTTTTCAAGTGGTCTTAAACTTTTGATCAGGACTGTATCTACAGTATATTCCAGAAATGTATAATAGATGTAGCTACCATCTTTTAGATCCACACCTATCTCTGAAATGTCCAGACATGACTAGCCTCGACATGTCCAGCCTAGATGCAATGGCCAGAGGTGGTTGGAACAACAGATACGGCTGAGCTGGCTATGCCTATGCCGCTGCTCAAGCTCCAAAGCAAGGGAACAGAAGTTATGGAAACAGCATAGCACAGTGAGCTGTACCATTTCTGCATATTACAAGTTACTAAAACAACCAGGCAGGGGTGTAGCTAAAGGGGGTGCATAGGTAGCAATCACTACTGGGCCCAGAAGCCTGAGGGGGCCCAAAGACAGGCCCTGGCTCTACCAGCATTAATTAATACTTTGGGGGTCAGATCTTTAGCTAGCCCTCCAGTGGCCATGGGGAGCGCTCGGTTAGCCCCCTGGAAATGTTCCTGGTAGGGTCTATGGCTAGTCCACTCCTGGAAACAGTGCTCCCATTTTTTTGCATGGGAACTACGGAAACAGCAGAGCTCGCCCAGTTGTTTCCGTAGTCCCTACCACCTCTGGTCACTACATCCAGATGGAAGTGGTTCAGGAAAATAGGGCATGTTCTGAGATCACAATTCAACCATTTGGGTTTGTTCACATTGAGTATTTTCTGTGACATAGATAGATTTCTGATTTTCAGATTTTGTTATGTGGTTTGGAAATGAGTTTTCATTCCTCCCTGTTCCAATAGGAATCCACTTCAAGAATGGTGTGGTTTATAAAAGTGCAAAGGGAAAAGAAAAGCGCAGTATGAATTTACATAGGAAGAGCTACATTTGTTTTCAGCACTTTTTCAAATATTTTTTTTTGTTTCAACGCTAGTGTTTTTTGCTGCATTTTTTTGCAGCTCTAGATGTTGCATAGAAGTCTATGGGAAATATTAAATGCATAACAAACAGGCTTTTGTTGCAGTGGCATTTTTTTTTTTTACAAATTGTAACCTGCTCTGGCTCTGCCATTTCCCCCTCATTTCCTGATATATTTTTTTCTATAGAATTCATATTTTCAGAAAAAAGTGCATGGCACTTTTTTCCAGTGCTTTTTTCCCATACAGCTATAAAGCGAAAGTGACATCACAGGGGGATACAAAATAAAAAAATAAAAATGCTAGGCAAAGAGCCTTTAAAAAATATCTAGTGCGAAAACACACTGCAGATGACAAAATGCCCCCTCCTTGTGGCATAGCCATCCCATTTTGGGCTGGCAAAAGATAAAGGTGCATATTTTGTACATATACAATAATACCTGCTTCTTTGAGACCGTGTGTAATGTACTTTATGTCTGCGGCAAATGGGGACTGTGACGGCAGAGCAGGCAGGGTTCAGACACGCACTAAAACATGGCAGTCACTGGTGTAGAAATTATCGTAAAAGCACTTGTCAGTCAATGGGCAGCATAATGCCTGCCCTAGAAACAAGCACAGCATCCAAGCACCTGTCTTAGTAAGGCCCCTTGCACACAAATGTTGTGTGCCCATGGCCGTATTGTTGGCAACATACGGCGGGTCCGCGTATCACGGAGATGCAGAAGGGAAGCATGGATCGGAACCCCATAGAAACACTTTGGAGTGCTTCCGTGGTGTTTCTGTCCTTGCCTCCGCACCGCAAAAAATTGAATTTATTCAAGTTGAATGGGTCTCGATCCGTCCCGGCCACCGCACGGATGTTGCCTGTGCATTGGGGACCTCAATGCATTGAACGGATGCACAACATTTATGTGCAAGAGGCCTAAGGCTGCACATTGAGAGAATTCTTCCAGTTATTACAGAATAATCATGTCACCGCCAGTTCTGTGAGAAGGTCTGACAGACGTTCTTCTCTACCTCTTGTATGACGTTCTTTGTTTTGGTTTCACATTGTCATCTCCTTTCCCTCTGCCAGGTGTCACTTATTTAGACTAATCGTCTTCCTTTATATTCCCTCCCATATTACCTCACTTTGCGGTTTATACTACTGCCTGGATGAAGTGTTCACTGCTGGAGGCTGCTGCTGCTGTTTGCTCAGATAAGTCTTTTCCGGTGGTCGTGTCCCCTCACTATTATAGGGTTTTCAGGTGTCACACAGTCTTAGGTACCTGGGCACGCAATCGTCTACCATTGAAACCCTTGCATGTGCATAGCAGTCAGGGAGATCTCTTAGGGTTTTAAAGGGCTCACCTATACGCTCTTTAGTTTGGGATCAAGCCAGTCGGTCGTTTATTTATAAGTTCTAGCTATCAGCAAATTCATCCGTGACAAATCACATATACACAGTGAGCAGGACCTGGCACTGATGTGTGATAATACAAGCAGAATTAGAGCATAATGCCACCAAAGGTTTTAGGGTATTTAGGGCTACCGTAATGGATCCATGAGCATTTTATTTTTTATTTTATGCACTTATATAGCACTGCTATATTCCGCAGCACAAAGAAGATCAAGTGTGTAATGTAAAATCTTTTAACCAATGATCTAGAATTCCTGCACATATGATGCCTCATAAAAACATTACCATTCCCAGGATTAGAAGTGTGAATCAAGATCAACAATCAGCAGCCTAGTGGTGGGGAGAGGGGGAATCATGTTTGTCCCGATTGTGGACATGCCAAAGACATCTGTCTGCATAAGTATTGGTATGAATTTGTGCAGGATTTATGGAGTTTTTCTGTAAATCATTTATTCCTACTACTCGTCAGCTACACACTTGTTTTGGGTCTAGGCTATTCCTTCCCATGGTCATATCCTTGTTATACGTAGTTCAGCGACCACGATGCAATGCATGTTATCTTTAGATGTTATGCAAGGACCGCATTCATTACATACTCATTGTTTGTCCCCTCCAAGAGAAATGCCTGTGGAGACAAATACAAAAGCTGAGGATCAGAGGATCAGCGTGGATTAGGTATTCACGGAGGAAGCAGTTTGGTCGTATTAGGGAATCTGTAAAATTACTAAACGTAGAAGGACAACCCTGTTTAGAGGGTGCTTTACGAGCCCATACATGTGTTTTAGGCACACAGAGCCTCCATGCGCCTCTGATTTTATACAGAGTTCATAGGAGAACCACAAGAAAAACACCTTGACGTTGCATTGCCTTGTGTTTCCCCTTAAAAGCATTGTATTGTTTCTAGGTGAAAATACTGTGTATCACAAAGGCACCATACTGTGCACAGATTGATGACAGGTCTTTAAAGAGATTGTCCCAGAATGGCAATCTACCACCCAGGGGCATAACAAGTAACTATGGGGCCCAATAACAAAACTTTGAATGGGGTCCCACTCCACCATGACTAATATATAATAATATGCACAGTGACATCACAATAGTGGATAGCGCTCACAGTGCTGTCTCAGCACAGGGATAAAGCACACAGTGATGTCACAATAGTAGAATAATGCTCACAGTGATGTCATACTACAGGGATTATTCACACTGTGACATCACTACAGTGAGATAATATGCCCAATAATCATCATCCACTCTCTGATATTACAGCACAAGCATTGTAGACAAAGAAAAGAAGAATGCACCACATGATATAGCACAGAGATAGATGAATAAATAAGTAAATAAAAAGGTCAGTATGTACACGTCACAGCAAGGAAAAACAACGATAATGATATCACATGCTGGTATAATGTACACATGATATTATAGTACATGAATAATACAGCAAGTTACTGCCACATGTGTGAAAATAAAAATGGGGAGAATAGAGCGCCATATGTGCGGTATCAGTTGTTTAGTGTCAGGTAAAAAAATAAGGATGTGCTTACCGGATGTTGTTGTGAGAAGTCACAACAACTGTAGATCGCTCGGCTGGTTATTTGGTGTCCTGACCAGCAGGTAGTTGTCCTGGCCTGCAGCCGTGGTCCTCTGCGTTTGCTCAAGGGCAGTCAGCAGGTAAAGAGGAGACTTTAAAAATAGTTCAGGATCTTGAGAGGCGCTGCCTGGACTCGGGTGAATAAGACTTCAGGATCGATGTTTATAATAAAGGGTGATCTTTATTTAATAGTAGTCTACGCGTTTCAAGGTCTAAATTGCCCTCTTCGTCAGGACTATGAATATTAAGGGGGGGGGGGGGGGGCAGAACACATTTAAAAAGAGAGTGTTTGCCTCCCTGCCAAAAACTCTCTTTTTAAATGTGTTCTGATCTCCCCTAATGGTCATTGTCATGACGAAGAGAGCAATTCAGCCCTTGAAATGCGTAGACTACTATCAAATAAAGAACACCCTTTATTATAAACATTCGATCCTGAAGTCTTATTCACCCGAGTCCAGGCAGCGCCTCTCAAGATCCTGAACTATTTTTAAAGTCTCCAAGTTAGGGTACTTTCACACTAGCGTTTTTCTTTTCCGGCACTGAGTTCAGTCCTAGGGGCTCAATACCGGAAAAGAAATGATCAGTTTTATCCCTATGCATTCTGAATGGAGAGAAATCTGTTCAGGATGCATCAGGATGTCTTCAGTTCAGTCTTTTTGACCTTTCAGGATGGAGATAATACTGCAGCAAGCTGCGGTTTTATCTCTGTCCAAAATTCACGGAACATTTGCCGGAATGCCGTATCCAGCATTAATTTACATTGAAATGTATTAGTGCCGTCTCCGGCATTAAAAATACTGCAATGCCTGATCCGTCCTTCCGGTCTGCGCATGTGCAGACCTTTAAAAATGTAAAAGAAAAAATAGAAACGGATCACTTTGTCCGTATGACAAACGGACAGACGGATCCGTTCTTGCAATGCATTTGTGAGACGGATCCGCATCCGGATTCGTCTACAAATGCTGTCCGTTTGCATGCAGATTGCCGGATCTGGCAGTTCCAGCGACGGAACTGCTTGCCGGATCACTCTGCCGCAAGTGTGAAAGTAGTCTTACTGCCACAGAGAGTGATAATGCATAGTGCTTTATTCAGTTTTAAACACCACCTTCCATAGTCATTACTAACTACACGCCCTTATGTCTGAGTAAAAATACCTGAGTATCTGTGCCTGCTACCCTGGTTATACCCATGCTATCACCTATCAAAGTCTATTGGACCGCCAAACATAGCCAGGTCCAGCACTCCGCTGTCTCCAGTAGTTCCATACGGTATGACTGAAGCAGCACAACATATACGCGACTGTCATGCAGAGGAACGGAACCCCCGTTCTGGTGATAGTGGGGGTTACAGTGGTCTTGTCCCCACCAGTCACGTAGGCATGTGTGATGTCCCTTGCACACATATTAGACATCTTATACAATCAGCAATTTAAGAATGTTAGACAAAAGAGAAGAAAAAAGAAAATGAAAAGCCATAAATTGAGCAGATCATATGAACAATTATCAATTATATGGTTGGTTATCACTAGAGATGAGTGAACTTATGGAAAATTTGATTCGGCTGCTTTGCCGAATTTCACAAAGAAATTAGTTTCATGATGAATTTTTTCGTCATAAAGCGCATTTCTTTGTAAGCAGCGGGTGCAATGATGGGGAATGGCGATTGTGCCTCCCTCCAGTCATTGAACCCCTCAGATGCCACGTTTATTACTGATCGCAGCATCTGAGATAAAAAAAATTGGACTTTCAGGGCTTAATCAGTGAAAAAAAATACTCACCTTATCCATTTGAGCGCAAAGAGGCTGCCACGGCCATCTTGATTTAGATCCAGTGCAAAATCTCGTGCAAGGTGATGTATGACGTCTGTATGTGGTGGGATGAGAGGAGATGATTGCTGCAAGGGTGTTACCATTTGGAGTTGAGTCCTTATGTGATGGAGTGGAGGAAATCAAGGAGGACGAAGGCCACACTGAAAGTCATGGTCACATTTCTTAATGCAAACAACGGATCTATTTCTTCCCCAAGACAGAGTCATACACGATTGCTGGTTACACACATAACACTCGACACTGGCATTCTGATGCCGAGGACTGTCCATCACACAAAGGTCCTCACAGTGGAAAGTGTCAGCACCAATTAGAGTGTGGTCTCAGACCAGTGCATCACTTACTGTCACGGCTGTAAGTGAGCAACAAGAGCCTACACAGTGAATAGCAACTGACTGGACCCAAACTAGGGAGGATAAAGGGTGACCCCTGTCAGACCCTAAAAGCTCTCCCTAAGCTGCTATGCACATGTCCAGATCCATATGGTGGATCGAGACATGCCCACGTACCTAAGGCTGATGACCACTGAAACCCCTACAATAGTGGAAGGGGCACGGCCACCGGTGCCCTGCTCAGTATATGGATGGAACCAGGGTCGCCTCGGATCCAGTCAGCAAAGAAACAGAAACACACAAAGTCTGAACACTTAACTGAAGGAGCTGCGGCTGCAGTGAAAACAGATCCAAAGTCAGCAGACGATATCCGAAGTACTTGCTTCAGCAGAACACAGATCCAGTGAAAAGATATCACACAGGTGAAGTTACTCAAGCGAGAGATACAGCTCAAATGAAAAGTATAATCCGCACCTCTACAAAGGAGGAGGGGTGATTTAAAGGCAGCGAAATCAAACACAGGAGGGACAGCTGGGAGGAAGGGAACAGAAAGTAAATGCCTCATCACAGGGGCGGAGAAACAGGGCAGAGGGAACTCCTCCAAGCTCTAGTAGTGACATCATCACAGGGGTGGAGAAACAGAGCTGTGAGAACGTCTCAAAGCTCTGGTAGTGACAGTACCCCCCCTCTACAGGTGGACTCCGGACACCCAGGACCCACCTTCTCAGGATGAGCCCTATGAAATGTCCTGATGAGGCGAGTGGCTTTAATGTCCGACACCGGAACCCACATCCTCTCCTCAGGACCATAACCCTTCCAATGAACGAGGTACTGAAGAGAACCGCGGACAATGCGAGAGTCCACAATTCTGGAAACCTCAAACTCCAGATTGCCATCAACCAAAATCGGAGGAGGAGGCAAAGAGGAGGGTACCGTGGGCTGGACATATGGTTTTAAAAGAGCCCTGTGAAATACATTATGTATCTTCCAAACCCGTGGAAGATCAAGACGGAAGGCAACAGGATTGACGACTGACAAGATTTTATAAGGCCCAATAAACTTGGGACCCAATTTCCAGGAGGGAACCTTCAGTTTAATATTTCTTGTAGACAACCACACCAGATCACCCACATTCAGGTCTGGACCAGGCACACGTCTCTTATCAGCCACACGCTTATATTTCTCACTCATCTTTCTAAGATTACTCTGAATCTTTTGCCAAATGGTAGACAAAGACGAGGAAAATCTCTCCTCCTCAGGCAGACCAGAGGGAGCCCCTCCCGAGAATGTCCCAAACTTGAACAGGATCAAAGGGAGAATGTCCGCGAATTATGTTCATCAGCTCACCTCTCAAGATGGGTCTCCCATATATTCTGCGTCCCAGATTGCGGCCCAATTTCGATCCTTTTATAACGATCTATATAATCTCCCCCCAAAAGTAGATGCGGAACCCCGCTCCTCGGCTATATCCTCTTTCTTAGAGGCTGCTAACCTCCCTAGCATTTCCCCAGAACAGAAATCGAGTCTTGAGGCCCCTTTTTCCCTGAATGAGCTTAAAACGGCGATGAATCAAATGCCACCAGGGAAAAGCCCAGGCCCTGATGGTCTCCCGCTGGCCTATTACAAAACATTTCATGAAATTCTCCTACCCCACCTCCTAGAAGTCTGTAACCAGACTCTGCGGGGAATCCCCCTGTCCAGGGATATGACCGCGGCCAACATCACTCTCGTCCCCAAAGAAGGGAAAGATGCTAGAGTCTGTGCCAATTATAGGCCTATTTCCCTCCTAAACATAGACCTCAAACTCCTGGCCAAGATGTTGGCTAATAGGTTAGCTGCCCTTCTTCCCCAACTGATCCATGGAGACCAGGTTGGCTTCATCCGTGATAGGGAAGGCAAGGACAACACCACAAGGGTGATCAACACTATATGCCATGTCAAACGAGTATCCTCCCCGTTACTTTTACTCAGCACGGATGCCGAAAAAGCATTCGATAGGGTCAACTGGTCATACCTAAGACATGTATTACGGATCTTCGGCATTCCTGATTCCTTTATTCTAGCGACATTCGCGATGTATGAGTGTGCATCTGCTGCTGTTTTAGTTAATGGCACAACATCTTCCCCATTCTCCATTAGAAATGGAACACGTCAGGGATGCCCCCTATCACCCCTTCTTTTTATCTTGGCCCTGGAGCCCCTACTGGCCACCATAAGATTGGACCAGGAGGTAATGGGTCTATGTTTGGGAGGCAGGGAACAGAAATTAGCTGCCTTTGCTGATGACGTCCTTGTGATGACGGTCAATCCAAAGACTTCCCTACCCCGAATTCAGTCCCATCTAAATGACTATAGCAACCTTTCGGACTTCAAAATCAATACTAGTAAATCGCTAGTCCTCTGCCTAGGTGTCCCACTAACAACTAAACATCAATTGATGATAAACTCCCCTTTTAACTGGTCTTCTCCCACTATTACCTATCTTGGGGTCAAGATCAGCTCTAACATATCAGAACTATTCTCCCTCAACTATACCCCACTGAAACAGTCACTCTTTGATGCCATTGACCACTTAGCTCGAACTAATCCCACATTGTCTTGGTTTGGTCGCAAAAACCTCCTTATGTCCCTAATACTCCCACGACTCACATATTTGCAACAAGTTCTCCCCATCTCGGTCCCCAAGCATTACTATGATTCTATTATGCAGAAATTCAGGTTCTTTATTTGGAATGGAAAAAAGGCGAGACTATCTAGCGCCCTCCTCTCCAAGCCTAGACAAGCAGGGGGAATTGGTCTGCCAAATCCTGAACTATACGGAAGAGCCATTCAACTCTCACGAGCCCTAGCTTGGTTACGCCCTTCTCCACCATCCATAGTGGTACAGATGGAATTAGACATACTAAATAGTCCAGCCAGGGCGCTCCTTCTAGGCCACAAACTAGTCTTTCCTGGCCCCATGACTCACTACCCGATACTTAAAGCCACATTAGAAGCCTGGAAGTGGCTGTCCTCCACACATTGTTCTATCCCTTTCCCCTCCCCAATCCTGTCCGTATCAGATGTATTAAATACGGCCCCCCCTGAATTGAGGAGGGCGACCTCTTCGGAGCTCTCGTCATCCAAGACCCCTATATTTTCTCTGGCACTTCCGACTGGAGAGTGGATGGATCTCAAGGACATGAATGTCCTACTGAACCCCCACCCGCGTGATTTTTTCTCTGTTACCTACATTAGAGCTTACCTGAAACAACATGTCACCGTGGGAGACCTCACTCGCCCGTGGGTTTGGCTTGAATCTCTGATATTCCAACTTCAGATGCCCAAAAAACTAATCTCGCAGATCTATAGCAAACTCCGTTCATTCCCTATGCTAGCTAAGCCATCATTTATCGCGCATTGGGAGATGGATCTAAATACTGCAATCCCATTTGAATTACTGCCTTCTTTGCTGGAATCTCCCCATGGGACCTCCCGCTGCGTCAGAATCCAGGAAAATGGATATAAAATCCTTACTAGATGGTACAACACGCCAGATAAAACATCAAAGTACACTAGATCTGCTTCTGACGCCTGCTGGAGA
Source organism: Bufo gargarizans (assembly GCF_014858855.1). NCBI lineage: Eukaryota > Metazoa > Chordata > Amphibia > Anura > Bufonidae > Bufo > Bufo gargarizans. Next base: position 612,937,311 of record NC_058080.1, on the reverse strand, counting down.
TGCCTTGGGGAAAGAGGGACCTTCCTACACATTTGGTGGACCTGTCCCCTTATCCATAAGTGGTGGTGTGAGGTCTTCTCAATCGCCAACAAAGTCTGCGGCACTTCGATCAATCTGTCACCTCAAATGGCCCTTCTCTCCCTTCCTCAGTCTAAGGAGGACGCTAAACCCCCATTTATATTCATACAGATGTTGATAGCGGCCCGCCTCCTCATCCCTAAATTCTGGCTCCGCCCTGAAGTTCCAACCCTGGAACAGTGGATCCTAAAAATCGACCAGATCCATAGATTTGAGGAATTGTCAGCCTGGGAATCACGCGTTCATGGGTCATTTCTCAAAAAATGGTCCCTTTGGTCTGAATTTAGATCCCCCAAGCCGTAATAGAATTTCCCTGAGTGCAACACATGTGGGCAGTTGTCTAGCAATTTCAACTAACATATGACATGCTATTTAGAGGTGGTTTCCTGGCCTCGTTATGCATATTTGTATGTCTCCCCTTTGGCTTTACCTGCCTTTTTGGATCAATCCCTGTCCTTTTCTCATCACCTCACCTAGCTCGGACCTGACTGTGAGTCTTCCCTACACCAAATACCGTTATGTGCTTCTCTACTACTTATTGATATGTGCCTGCTCCATACTTCATATTTCATACTTCATATTGATGTCTTGCATCTGCTTGGCCTGCGAGCCTTTACCTTGGTATCCTGTTACCTCTTGTTACAAAATTTACAATAAAAATATAAATAAAATAAAAAATAAATAAAAAAGAATGTCCCAAACTGCGGATGGAACCCATATGCACCAAAGAATGGTGACTTATCAGAAGACTCCTGACGACGGTTGTTCAGAGCAAACTCAGCAAGAGGGAGAAATGAACACCAATCCTCCTGGTTCTCTGCCACAAAACAGTGCAAATATGTCTCCAGATTCTGGTTGATGCGTTCAGTCTGACCATTCGACTGCGAGTGAAAAGCAGAAGAGAAGGACAGCCGAACCCCGAGACGAGAACAGAAAGCCTTCCAGAATCTGGACACAAACTGCGTGCCTTTATCGGAAACAATATCCGAGGGAATGCCATGCAAATTAACAATATGGTTGACAAAAGCTTGCGCCAACGTTTTAGCACTGGGTAAACCAGGGAAGGATACGAAATGAGCCATCTTCTTAAACGGTCCACCACCACCAGGATCACCGACTTACCTGAGGAACGAGGAAGATTTGTGATAAAGTCCATGGAGAGGTGCGTCCAAGGACAGGAAGGTATGGGTAATGGGAGAAGGGGACCTGAAGGCCGTGGACGAGGGACCTTAGCGCGAGCGCACGTCTCACAAGCAGCCACAAAACCCTCCACCGACTTACGAAGAGCCGGTCACCAAAATCTCTGAGCAATGAGATCTACCGTGGCTCTACTCCCGGGGGGTGACCAGCAAGAACAGTATCATGATGCTCCTTGAAGAGTTTGTGACGTAACTCAGGAGGCACAAACAACTTCCCAGGAGGACAACGGGCAGGTACCTCAGTCTGGGCAGCCTGGACCTCGGCCTTCAAATTAGAATACAGAGCAGAAACAACCACCCCCTCCGCCAAAATGGGACCCGGGTCCTCGGAGTTTCCTCCTCCCGGAAAACAGCGAGAGAGAGCATCAGCCTTCACATTTTTGATCCCAGGGCGGAATGTACCGACAAAATTGAATCTGGAGAAGAACAGAGAACATCTGGCCTGTCTCGGATTCATACGCCTGACCGACTCCAAGTACGCCAGATTCTGGTCGGTAAAAACGGTGATAGGGTGCCTGGCCCCCTCCAACCAATGATGCCATTCCTCGAAAGCCAACTTGATGGCCAACAACTCTCTATCTCCCACATCATAGTTTCTCTCTGCCGGGGAGAGTTTTTTAGAGAAAAAGGCACAGGGTCGCCACTTGGCAGGAGAAGGGCCCTGGGACAAAAACCGCACCCACACCCACCTCGGAAGCATCCACCTCAACAATAAAAGGTAAGGAAACATCGGGATGCACCAAGACGGGAGCAGACGCAAAACTCTCTTTAATCTTAGAAAAAGCTGCAAGCGCCTCCTCCGACCAAGAGGAAAAATCCGCCCCCTTTTTTGTCATGTCAGTGAGGGGTTTGACAACAGAGGAATAATTCAAAATGAACTTTCTGTAATAGTTTGCAAAACCCAGAAAGCGCATCAATGCCTTCTGATTCTCAGGAAGCTCCCACTCCAGCACAGCACGGACCTTCTCCGGATCCATGCGAAAACCAGAAGCAGAGAGGAGAAAACCCAGAAATTGAATCTCCGATACCATAAAAACACATTTCTCCAGCTTGGCGTACAATTTATTCTCCCGCAGAATCCGCAGAACCTGAAATATCATCAAGATACACCAATACAAATTTCCCCATTAAATGGTAGAAAATACTGTTAACAAAATGCTGAAAGACGGCCGGAGCATTCATCAGGCCGAAAGGCATAACCAGATTCTCAAAATGCCCGTTAGGGGTATTAAAGGCCGTTTTCCATTCATTCCCCTCTCTGACCCTGACCAGGTTGTACGCGCCTCTCAAATCCAATTTGGAAAAAGCCTTGGCCCCAACAATTTGGTTGAAGAGGTCCGGGATCAGAGGAAGGGGATAGGGATCGCGAATCGTGATACGGTTCAGCTCCCTAAAATCTAGGCAAGGTCTCAGAGAGCCATCTTTCTTTTTAACAAAAAAAAAAAAACTGCGGCAACAGGTGATTTTGAGGGACGAATATGCCCATTATCGAGACTCTCAGAGATATAAGTTCGCATTGCGATTCTTTCCGGTTGTGAGAGATTGTAGAGGCGTGTTTTTGGCAGCTTGGCGCCGGGAATGAGGTTAATGGGACAGTCAGTCCCAGTCCACAGCAAGACTTTAAAATGGTTGTTAATGGGTTTTTTATGAGCTGGGCAACTCCTTTAAATTAGTAGCAACAGTACACTTCAACAGTGTGATCCTTACGCACAAGTGATGAGTGGCACTGATAGTCCAAGTGACGAGTGGCGCTGATAGTCTGGTACCTCTGCTACAAGAGGAGCTCTCTCTCTTTTTCTGCAGGTTTGTGGCTTGTGGCTAGTAAAAGTACTCCGCCAACACATGGTGCATGCTCTGTCAATCTGTCTTTTGGAAGCCTTCAGGCTCCTGGGTCTCTTACCTCCCCATACAGCACACACATTAGCATAGTTGGCATGGGGGCAGTTGGCCGACATTGGTTCGCCCCTTTACATCTATACACTCTGACACGATCCTCAGCACTGTATAGGGATGCATCCCTTTAACGAGAGGAATGGTAGCACCCAGTTGTTTATTTATTCATACATTTCTAGGAGGAATAACAGAGGAAAGGCAGAAAAAGAATTATAAAAACAGAGGAGGAAATTTATTAAGATCAGCGTTTTTCACACTGGTCTTAAGTCACTCTGCTCTTTTGGAGAAAGCACCAAAGTTATGTAGTGGTGCAGGCTTCTACATAATTTTGGCGCTTCCTCCACCACGCCGTGCAACAGACTTAACTTAACTCTTGCATAGATTTAAGCCATTTTCCACATGAAACTGGCGTTGAAAATGAGAAATGAGCTGGGCCTAATGGCTGCTCGCTTCCCTGCCCACAACATGCCCATTTTCTTGGCTTTCTGGAAAAGTGGCAAGAAAAGTTGCAGATTTTGCCCCGAGCTGAGACTTTAATACACCACTATTGTGGGATATATGAGGTAATAAATGCCACCCAGAATCTCCAGAATTGTTATTTTGTGGGAGATATAACCATCGACCAGACAGACATTTCAGGCCCCGTTTCCATATTGTATTGCTTCCACACATGAACTCCAAAGCAGGCAACAGGGTCGGGCATGCCCACGGTGGGCATATGGATGATTTCACACTAGAAATTAGTCACTGCGTGCCTTCTGCTTAGTAAATGGCCCTTAGACTGTGAATACACCTTGAATTGGCTACATGGAGCCATTAAGAGAGTGAAATCATCGCCTGTAATAGAAAGTGTGTCTAAGCACTTCTCACACTTCCCAGTTAATATTCAGCTCATAAAACAAAGAGGAGAGAAGGAGGCGCAGTCTGCCTTGTGGTTTCACACCTGGCTGGTAGTAGACGTGTGACTGAAGCCCAGGGACGGTTACTCACCAGTTGTCCTGTCCATGGTGAGTCTGGATGCTATACTAATCGTATCTACTTTATTAGGCCGAATGCACACTGTTGTGAGCGGTCCATGGTATCCCGGCCTGGCATCCTGCTGAGAGCACGAGCGCACAGCGTCATTGGTTGCTATGATGCCGTGCACTTCATGCCGCCGCTGCACTACACTGGTATGATCTATATGCGTGTATTACTGTAGTGCAGCGGTGGCATGAAGCACACGGTGTCATAGCAACTAATGACGCCGTGCGCTCCTGCTCTCAGCAGGATGCCAGGCCGGGATACCACGGCAATGTGCATTCAACCCTAAGGAGAGGCTTTTTGTTACTTTTTCAACACCTGATGTTTCCTCTCAGGCATCCCCTGAAGTCCTTTGCCTTAGGGCTCATTCACACGGCCATTGTTCGGCCGTTCCGTGCATTGTTCCCACGCAAGCACGCCGTAGTGCCTCCATGGGGTTCCGTGCCTCTGTTCTGCACCAACATTCTGGATTGTGGACCCATTTAGGTGAATAGGTCCATATCCGTGATACTTTGTGATGATGAATGAAAATCCGACACACAAAGCTGCGCCTTTTCTTTTCAGGTCCCGTTCAAACTGGACCAATACACCCATAATGATTTATGTAGGCGTAACATCTCCCATCACGGCAGAACCATAATTTGTAATTCACATAGAAGATGATTAAAAATCAGGCCGCTGATAATAGTGCAGGAATTTGTTTATTGGAACAGATTCTATGCTCCATTTGTTAGCATAAGCTGTTGGCGTGTCTGATAGTGCAAGGTAGCGGAGAAAACCCGTACGAGTCAGAGACATGCACCCGGATCTGCAGAGCTGGCACTGGATCTAGACTGGTAGATCTGTAGCAGATGCTGCATACAGAGATATAAATGATAAATGTTATAAAAATTGATATAACAAGGTAAATAAAAAGTTGCCAGGAAGGGACATTTTTTGCTTCTCTGCAAACTTTAAAATAGCTGATTCATTTAAAAAGATTGGGATCATTTACCAAACTGGTGTAAAGTAGAACTGGTTGTGTTGCCCATAGCAACCGATCAGATTTCACCTTTTGTTTTTCACAGCTCCTTTGGATAATGAAAGGTGGAATCTGATTGGTTGCTATAGGCAACTAAGCCAGTTCTACTTTACACCAGTTTGATAAATCTCCCCCTTTGTGTATACTGGAGAACTGAGGAATAAAGCAGATCATTTAGGTCTGCAATTAATTTTGTTTCTGTGAGAAGTTACTTTAGGCTCATGCTTTGTGGCTATTACATACAATGCTGCAATGCAGGGATCAGTAACCTTCAGCACTCCAGCTCCTGTGAAACTACAACTCCCAACATGCAAACATGCTCCGCTGTTCTTCTAACTCCCACATAAGTGAGTGAAGCATTCTGGGAGTTGTAGTTTCTGAACAGCTGGAGTGCTGGAGGTTGCTGATCCCTAGTGTAACGTGTCAGGATACCTTCTCAGTCAGGTTTTCCTAGGCATGGTATTGTCATATGTGCGATACTGTGTATTGGAGCCCACAAGTAAGACAGGAGGCTGTAGTTGTCATTTAGGTTTAGCCTTAGAAAATATGGGCTGTAATGCAGTAAGCCAAGTCTAAGTGGGTAAGGTTTTATGGAGGGGACTTTTTGCTCTCATTTCTTTTGGAGTGTCTGTCTTGGTTTGTAAGTAACAGGTCCTTCAGTCTTGATTAGAGGGGTACTATCTCTCCTTAGGGAGAGAGCACCTTAATCAGCGTGAGGAAACTTATAGGCCATACATGCTCCTCTGGAATTCTGGGAGGAAAGGGATGCAAATGAGCTCTTAACAAGCTCTGCCTCTAATGCCACCAGATGTAATTCAGCTATCCTATAAGTCAATGTTCAGCTCTTTAACTAAGCCTTGAGACATGATTTGGATATTAAATAAGCCAGCATCTCATCTGCAGACAGCTGTTTCGGGGTGATTGCCCCTCATCAGTACAGAGCAGAGAGTACTGGTTTGACTGGGTGAGAGATGAGGGGCAATCACCATCACTATCTATCTATCTATCTATCAATCTATCATAGCAAAAAATGGCAGCAATAGGATGAGGTGCAAAGCCCAATGGATCTAGACCAATGTCCAAAATATCAAAAAAGGTAAATAGGCAGTGTGCTGCCTACTTACCTCTATCTATCTATCTATCCATCTATCGATCGATCTGTATCTAACATGTATCTAATTATCTATATCTATCTTTCAGCATCTATCATGTCTTTCTCTCTGTCCCTGTATCTACCTATCTTTACATACTACAAGTTCTGTCAGGAGCCATATGTACATTGAAATTCTCCCCTAGAATTATCTCCTTAATCATCTGAAGGCGAATTCAATAACTTTTTTTCTGTCAGATCTAAACAAAATGGAGCAGAAAAACCTCAGTATACCTCCTAATGAAGTTGCACGCTGACGGAGGTACAATAGAGACCTCACACATCTCTGGTTAAATGTTACTGAAAATAAGTACACAGCATTCTGCACAGGAAGAGAAATAATAATCATGATAAGATATGATGCATTGATGTTCCTGAAGCAAACAGTATTCAGACGGCTCCTATAGTCCGCATTAAGGGATAAGGACACAAAAGAACATTTTTATTAATATTCCGCCAGAAGAGTGTGCCACGTTCAGAACAGCATTGATCTGTGGGCTGCAAGTCATAAAGTACAGAGATGCGCTAGTAAAGAATTGTGTTTGTTAGTGGGAGCTGATTATAATTAGCTTGTCAAGGTGAGACATAATGAATAGGGGAGCAGCTTGAATAAAACACAATTTAGAAACTCATCAGGTTCAGGAGTCTGACAAATATATCACGGAAGGTAGAAACACAAAATTGTTTCGGTGAAAAGTTTAATATATGACAACAAGATTAAGTGTTGAACTAGTGGAAGGGCAAGATAGTATTATAAAGCCTGTTCAGGCAGCACTCTCTATAATGGATTCTGTACGTACCGGGGTGGGCATACAGCACCTCCTTACCACTGATAGTATATGCGTGGTGTGTAAGAGTTGGCACTCTGGGGTAGGTCATATCCTTAACATCAGTTTTAGGTGGTCACAGGGGACAGGAAGTGATGTCACTCGACTGACCGATTCAGGTATAATTTGGAGCATGAAGGGGCATCACAGTGATGTAGGTTGGGTTACATGGCGTATTGCTGTATTTTTCTGCACTTGACATATGTAAAATATTATGATTGGTTGTCATGGATAATAAAGCATTTTTTTTATCTTTTAGACTAGAGGTAAGCATCCTGTGTGGCCCCCCAATCAGCTGCACTCAGAAATGCTTGTGTGTGCGGATGCTGACATCAATCATAGTTTCCATTCTAGAGAGGAATGGCACACAGTTCACACAGTTCAGCAGCAGGGATGGGCAAGGACTAGTGATGCCCTTGCAGCCTTCTCTGGTCCCAGCATATTTTAGGGGGTGGCATCCCGTTCCCCTGTGTGACACTCCAGAAAATAGTACTGTATATTTATTTATAATTTATTTATTTATTTTACCCACTTATACATATTCAGCAGAGCTTTACAGACATTAGCTACAAGCCAATAGGGCTCACAATCTAAGGTCCCTATCAGTATGTCTTTAGAGTATGTATGACTTAGGGTCCATTCACACGTCCTTAGTGTATTGTGGATCTGCAATACACCCGGCCGGCACCCCCCATAGGACTGCCTAATCTTAATAGGACATGTTCTATTGTTCGCGGCCCGGATGTTCGAGCCGAAGTCCAGATGTTCAGGGCCGCGCTACAGAGAATGAATGGGTCTGCACCCGTTCCCAATATTGCAGAATGGATGCGGACCCATTTACAGATGTGTGAATGGACCCTTACAGTGGTGGCTGTCTGTGCAGGTAGGTCTCTTCATAGTAGCTAATGGCAGTCTGTTACCATAAAACCCATAATCTACATATGCAAGCATGATGGTCTCCTCTCCATAATGCGCGATGTGCGATGGGTGGAAGTGGAGCCTGTACCTATCAGACATTATGGTACAAACGTTTATACATATAAAGCCATCCACAACCTGTCCTCTCCATACTTTTTCTGAGCTACTTTCCCGATACATCCCCACACACAATCTCCAATCCTCACAAGACTTCCTTCTCTCCTCTCCTCTTATCACCTCTTCCCACAACCACCTCCAGATTTCTCCCGTGCATCCCCCACACTCTGGAACTCGCTACCCCAACATATCAGACTCTCACCTACAGTGGGATCCTTCAAAAGAAACCTGAAAACCCACCTCTTCAGACAAGTCTACAACCAGTGACCCTGCTGCCTCTATATCGCCGTGACTAGCTTCCCCCCTTACCTACTGTGTCCTTCCTCCATACCATGCAGACTAAAAGCCTTCATAGGTAGAGTCCCCTCTCCTTCTTTACCAGTCTGTAACGCTTGTTCACGCTTAGTGCAATTGTCTGTATTATGTATGTGCACCGCTTATTATATGTACAGCGCTATGGAATGAATGGTGCATTAATAATAAATAATAATAATAATAATATATCATAAAAGTCTCTGATGGTGATATCAAGTGTTGAGCGAATCAAAGTCAAATTAATTGACTTTGATGCAAATGTCCTAATGTTTTGTGGTAATGAATCAATTATCCCTGACATGGGGGTAAAAAAAAAAAAAAAACATACTCACCTTATCCATTCTTCCACGAAGAGGCCGCTATGGGCATCTTGACTGAAGATACCATGCGCCGTGTCGTATGATGTCAACACACCGGCAATCTCGCCTGGTGTCTTCCATCAAGATGGCTGCAACGGCTTCTATGTGATCAAATAGATAAGGTTAGTATTTGTATATTTACTTTTTAACCCTGATTAACCCATGAAAGGACTAAATGGTAGCCTCAGATGCCGCGATCAGCATCTGAGGGGTTCAATGACGGGAAGCCGCGTGATCATCATTCCCCATCATTGTGCCCGTTACATACAAATAAATGGGCTTTGTGATGAAGTAATTCATAACAAAGAGAATTTCTTAGTGAAATTCGTCGAAGCAGCCGAACTGGATTTTCCATAACTTTGCTCATCTCTAGTAATATCCACTTAAGTTTTCTTATGGCCTTTGAGAGTAGTTCAGTATGAAAATGTGGCCCTCAGGCCTGAAAGGCTTATGCGCCCCTCTTTTAGACAGTTTCATACATGATATTAAGAAATACATGTCTTCATCTGTAATTTCCAGCATTTTGTAGGGGACATTTAATGTGTCAGATATTTGCACCACTGGAACCCTATGTGCAGACGTCTTATATCTTTATTTTTTATTATAATATTATAATTTTGGATGATTAGGGATGGAAACGTAGATTTAGGGTGAAGATGATGGTGTTGATGAAGTATTGGAGGAAATATTGATTCAATTAGAATTACGTCATGAATCTTGTATAGAATATATATAAAAGTCCATGATATTTAAAGTTCAGAGTTTGACTAATCCCCTGATGTGTGGGGCCCCAGTCCCTTTCAGGCCTCACCATGCAATGTGAGTGTTACTGGTGACGTCATTTAATGCCCCATTGGCTTCAACAAGCTCTTTTTTCTCCTACCCTTTATTTATTCGTATAAAAGACTGGCGACATCATCTTCACTCTCCTGGACTGATTTACATGTTTATTGTGTATGAGAAAACTTCTTTAATTCTCAGAGTAAGGCCGAGCAAACGGATTGTTTCACATACAGAACCAAATTAATTCCCTGGTTTAGCTCCTTCCCTTAGAGAAACAAACAATTAAGTTGTCTTGTTTGCATCCAGGATGTATTCAGAAGAAAACAGACGCTATTTTTGTCCTTTTTGGAAGGAAATCTTCTTTGCTATTCATGCTTATTTTACAGATCCATGTAGTAAGAGAAAAATGCTTTCAAACTGAAAGTAATTTTTTTTTTAAAGTGATTATTTTTTTAAAAGATCTTCAATAGAATGTGCACCTAGTAGAAATGATTTTAAATGAATTCTCCGGGCAAGAGAGATCTGTCAGCGGTCTGGTGGTTACTTTGACATTGATGAGAATTGCATGGTCAGATCAACTTTCAAGGTCTGATCATCTGCTAGTAACTGTAATTATTGCATCGCAGTCTCATTTTCTTTCTTAAAAAGTCTATTTATTTTTAACTGTTTGTGACTGTCGTGTAAGACAAGTATGCTTTAGTAAATGGCTCCCTTCCTTTATGGAACAGCTGTATTAGTCTGCAGGTGGTATTTATGCAGATTGCACGCTTTACTGAGCACAATGGTCTAGTTACTGATGTGGATTCATTTATGAAGCCTACATTGTTAATTACTAAACATTTACAAAAACTTTGATTAGAATATATAGTGAATTATAGCACATAGCCAAAAGTATGTGGACACCTCTATGAGCTCCCAAAATCACAGGCGATTATATGGAGTTGGGTTACATTTTTCTGCTATAACTTCTACTTTTCTAGGAATGAGTTCCTTCCTTCAGTCAAAAGAGTATTTGTGAGGTTAGGCACTAATGATGAAGAGAATGTCTAGCACGCAATCAGCCTTCCAATGTATCTCAAAGGTTCTTCCACATCAAACCATGTCTTTATAGACCTTCTTTGTTTTAGCAGGGAAGATCCATGCTAAAACAAAAAGATCCTTCCCTAAACTGGTGCCAAAAAGTTAGAAACATACAATTGACTTAAATGTTTTTGTACGCTGTAGCATTAACAATACTCTTCACTGAAAAGAAGTAAATAAGGGTTTAGCCCAAACCTTGAAACAAAGCCCCATATCTTCCCTACTCCACAAGTTTACACTAGGCTCTATGTATTCTGGTTGTTAGCATTTCCTGGGCATCCATCAAGCTCAGGCATCGTCCATCAGGCTGCCAGATAATCAAATGTGATTCATCATACCAGAGATTATTTCACTACTCAAGAGTCCTGTGGCAGTGTCCTTGACATTATTCCACCTGAGCGTTGGCATCCTAAAAAACAGTGAATTAGACCGGACCCACCATTTACAGTGCAATCTAATGTGTATAGGGAGCTCCCAACTCTCCCCTGACAGGGAAGGATCAGACATGTTGAGTTTCAATGCTCAATGTTTCAATTAATTTTTGTGCCGATAAGCCCAAAAAGTCTCAAAGCCCTGCTACAATTCTGGAGTGCAGGGCTCGATAATGTGTCCCCTATCTCTTATACACATATATGTCTCCATATGTCTCCGTAGTCTGATTCTGCAGCCATACTACCTTCGATCTATCCCTTGCTTGTTGCTAACTCGAATGTTATGTTAGCAAGGAGTAAGGAAGAGACTGAATGCAGTATGACTTCTAGTTTAGACCACACATAGGATTTGTTAGTAGTCTGTAACCATGACACACGTGCATCTGCATATGAACTGTAGTCCCAACACGATAGGATATTTTAAATTAAGATTAATTGCAAAGCTGAGATTAGCCTTTTGAGACATTTATTTTTCTTAAAGTTAAAATGTTTAATCTGAAACAGAAGTGTCCACCTTAATCTGACCTATTTTAACAAGTTCAGAGAGGAGAAAAATAGACTGTAAAAATAACTTATGACATACACGTCATGCACATACACACACCCGGATGACAACATATACCGCACATATATACACACTGACTATAGGAGAAATTATACTTTTAAATGTATTACTTTATTTATTTGTACTTTTGTGAATTTCTTAAAATCTGGTTGTCATTCAACCTTGTTCTGTTTAATGCAGCAAGATGTTTACTTGACCATGTTTCTCAGGAATGCATACATGGGAATTTTCAATATCTCAGCAGCTGATAAACCAGCTTTTTACTGACAGTACAGAATGTTAGAACCCTGGCAGTTTCTGGCAAGTGGGGTCAAGACTGAAAACACAGTTTCAAAGCGTCTCTCCTCAAAGAAAGTTCAGACCCATCTACAAAAGTATTATATCCCTTCCTACAGTGGCTTTCACCCACAAACCAGGAGTCTGTTTTCACAAAATGCAGGGTCTTTCAGGGCAGTGTGAAGAATGTGATCTCAATTCATTAAATTAAATTTAAAATCACATCCCACAGCTTGCGCACAGTGTATTGTGAATCTAGCAGTACAGTACATTGCAGAGACTTGGCCTCTCCATGAATGCTAGCATTGGACTTTGTTCTCCCATGCGAGACAATAACACCACTGTATCACTACGGTTATTCATGGTGCTTTTGATCTGGAAATATTTTGAACATAACTTAAATGATTGCATATGAAAAGGTGGCAACTATGTAAATTAAATCACATTTAAAATAAATTTATGGTCAGCAAGGCTAGTAAATTCTCTGGCACCGGGAGGACGACTTTACAGAAAGTGAAGGGGGGAAACTTGCAAGCCTGTTACAATTATGGGTTCTAGTAATTTAATATTTATGTTTAATTCCCCATTAGGCTGAGTTCACACGGGCGAGATTTCCGCGCGGGTGCAATGCGGTAGGTGAACGTATTGCACCCGCACTGAATCCTGACCCATTCATTTCTATGGGGCTGTGCACATGAGCGATTTTTTTCACGCATCACTTCTGCAATGCTTTAAAATTGCAGCATGCTCTATATTCTGCGTTTGTAACGCAGGACAGGCCCCATAGAAATGAATGGGGCTGAGTGAAAATCGCAAGCATCCGCAAGCAAGTGCGGATGCGGTCCGATTTTCACTCATGGTTGCTAGGTGACAGTCTATTCACTGTATTATTTTCCCTTATAACATGGTTATAAGGGAAAATAATAGCATTCTGAATACAGAATGCTTAGTACAAGGTCAATTGAGGGTTAAAAAAAAATAAAAGAAATTAACTCACCTTGTCCTCTTCATCGCGCAGTTCCCGGTCTCTTCTGATGAGCTGTCGGCTAAAGGACCTTTGGTGACGTCAGCAGATCACATGCTCCAATCACATGGTACATCACCACGGTGATGTACCATGTGATTGGAGCATGTGATCTGACGTCACCAAAGGTCCTTTAGCCGACAGCTCATCAGAAGAGACCGGGAACTGCGCGATGAAGAGGACAAGGTGAGTTAATTTCTTTTATTTTTTTTTAACCCTCAATTGACCTTGTACTAAGCATTCTGTATTCAGAATGCTATTATTTTCCCTTATAACCATGTTATAAGGGAAAATAATACAATCTACACTACAACTAACCCAAACCTGAACTTCTGTGAAGAAGTTCGGGTCTGGGTACCACAGTCGGTTTTTATCACGCGAGTGCAAAACACATTGCACCCGCGTGATAAAAACTGAACATCGGAACGCAATCGCAGTCAAAACTGACTGCAATTGCGTACCTAATCGCGCGGGTTTGCCGCAATACACCGGGACGCATCCGGACCTAATCCGGACACGCCCGTGTGAACCCAGCCTTAATCTAAAATGATTATCAGACTATGTCTTGGACTTTTTAACCGCGGTTATGGTCGGGACTCCACAAATTCTTAATATTTTATCATAAGCCATTGAGACTTTGACTCATACCATGATGCATGAATGTACAGCCACCTCACAAGTGGTTTCATGCTTCTGTGACATCACAAGTAGAGTTGAGCGAACACCTGGATGTTCGGGTTCGAGAAGTTCGGCCGAACATCCCGGAAATGTTCGGGTTCGGGATCCGAACCCGATCCGAACTTCGTCCCGAACCCGAACCCCATTGAAGTCAATGGGGACCCGAACTTTTCGGCACTAAAAAGGCTGTAAAACAGCCCAGGAAAGAGCTAGAGGGCTGCAAAAGGCAGCAACATGTAGGTAAATCCCCTGCAAACAAATGTGGATAGGGAAATGAATTAAAATAAAAATTAAATAAATAAAAATTAACCAAAATCAATTGGAGAGAGGTTCCATAGCAGAGAATCTGGCTTCCCGTCACCCACCACTGGAACAGTCCATTCTCAGATATTTAGGCCCCGGCACCCAGGCAGAGGAGAGAGGTCCCGTAACAGAGAATCTGTCTTCATGTCAGCAGAGAATTAGTCTGCATGTCATAGCAGAGAATGAGGCTTCACGTCAGCCACCACTGCAACAGTCCATTGGCATATATTTAGGCCCAGCACCCAGGCAGAGGAGGGAGGTCCCGTAACAGAGAATCTGTCTTCATGTCAGCAGAGAATTAGTCTGCATGTCATAGCAGAGAATGAGGCTTCACGTCAGCCACCACTGCAACAGTCCATTGGCATATATTTAGGCCCAGCACACACACAGGCAGAGGAGAGAGGTCCCGTAACAGAGAATCTGGCTTCATGTCAGCAGAGAATCAGTCTGCATGTCATAGCAGAGAATGAGGCTTCACGTCAGCCACCACTGCAACAGTCCATTGGCATATATTTAGGCCCAGCACACACACAGGCAGAGCAGAGAGGTCCCGTAACAGAGAATCTGGCTTCATGTCAGCAGAGAATCAGTCTGCATGTCATAGCAGAGAATGAGGCTTCACGTCAGCCACCACTGCAACAGTCCATTGGCATATATTTAGGCCCAGCACACACACAGGCAGAGGAGAGAGGTCCCGTAACAGAGAATCTGTCTTCATGTCAGCAGAGAATTAGTCTGCATGTCATAGCAGAGAATGAGGCTTCACGTCAGCCACCACTGCAACAGTCCATTGGCATATATTTAGGCCCAGCACACACACAGGCAGAGGAGAGAGGTCCCGTAACAGAGAATCTGTCTTCATGTCAGCAGAGAATCAGTCTGCATGTCATAGCAGAGAATGAGGCTTCACGTCAGCCACCACTGCAACAGTCCATTGGCATATATTTAGGCCCAGCACCCAGGCAGAGGAGGGAGGTCCCGTAACAGAGAATCTGTCTTCATGTCAGCAGAGAATTAGTCTGCATGTCATAGCAGAGAATGAGGCTTCACGTCAGCCACCACTGCAACAGTCCATTGGCATATATTTAGGCCCAGCACCCAGGCAGAGGAGGGAGGTCCCGTAACAGAGAATCTGTCTTCATGTCAGCAGAGAATTAGTCTGCATGTCATAGCAGAGAATGAGGCTTCACGTCACCCACCACTGCAACAGTCCATTGGCATATATTTAGGCCTAGCACACAGGCAGAGCAGAGAGGTCCCGTAACAGACGATCTGGCTTCATGTCAGCAGAGAATCAGTCTGCATGTCATAGCAGAGAATGAGGCTTCACGTCACCCACCACTGCAACAGTCCATTGGCATATATTTAGGCCTAGCACACAGGCAGAGGAGAGAGGTCCCGTAACAGACAATCTGGCTTCATGTCAGCAGAGAATCAGTCTGCATGTCATAGCAGAGAATGAGGCTTCACGTCACCCACCACTGCAACAGTCCATTGGCATATATTTAGGCCTAGCACACAGGCAGAGCAGAGAGGTCCCGTAACAGACGATCTGGCTTCATGTCAGCAGAGAATCAGTCTGCATGTCATAGCAGAGAATGAGGCTTCACGTCAGCCACCACTGCAACAGTCCATTGGCATATATTTAGGCCTAGCACACAGGCAGAGGAGAGAGGTCCCGTAACAGACAATCTGGCTTCATGTCAGCAGAGAATCAGTCTGCATGTCATAGCAGAGAATGAGGCTTCACGTCACCCACCACTGCAACAGTCCATTGGCATATATTTAGGCCTAGCACACAGGCAGAGGAGAGAGGTCCCGTAACAGACAATCTGGCTTCATGTCAGCAGAGAATCAGTCTGCATGTCATAGCAGAGAATGAGGCTTCACGTCACCCACCACTGCAACAGTCCATTGGCATATATTTAGGCCTAGCACACAGGCAGAGCAGAGAGGTCCCGTAACAGACAATCTGGCTTCATGACAGCAGAGAATCAGTCTGCATGTCATAGCAGAGAATGAGGCTTCACGTCACCCACCACTGCAACAGTCCATTGGCATATATTTAGGCCTAGCACACAGGCAGAGCAGAGAGGTCCCGTAACAGACGATCTGGCTTCATGTCAGCAGAGAATCAGTCTGCATGTCATAGCAGAGAATGAGGCTTCACGTCACCCACCACTGCAACAGTCCATTGGCATATATTTAGGCCTAGCACACAGGCAGAGCAGAGAGGTCCCGTAACAGACAATCTGGCTTCATGTCAGCAGAGAATCAGTCTGCATGTCATAGCAGAGAATCAGGCTTCACGTCAGCCACCACTGCAACAGTCCATTGTCATAAATTTAGGCCCAGCACCCAGGCAGAGGAGAGAGGTCCCGTAACAGACAATCTGGCTTCATGTCAGCAGAGAATTAGTCTGCATGTCATAGCAGAGAATCAGGCTTCATGTCAGCCACCACTGCAACAGTCCATTGGCATATATTTAGGCCTAGCACACAGGCAGAGGAGAGGTTCATTCAACTTTGGGTAGCCTCGCAATATAATGGTAAAATGAAAATAAAAATAGGATTGAATGAGGAAGTGCCCTGGAGTCCAATAATATATGGTTATGGGGAGGTAGTTAATGTCTAATCTGGACAAGGGACGGACAGGTCCTGTGGGATCCATGCCTGGTTCATTTTTATGAACGTCAGCTTGTCCACATTGGCTGTAGACAGGCGGCTGCGTTTGTCTGTAATGACGCCCCCTGCCGTGCTGAATACACGTTCAGACAAAACGCTGGCTGCCGGGCAGGCCAGCACCTCCAAGGCATAAAAGGCTAGCTCTGGCCACGTGGACAATTTAGAGACCCAGAAGTTGAATGGGGCCGAACCATCAGTCAGTACGTGGAGGGGTGTGCACACGTACTGTTCCACCATGTTAGTGAAATGTTGCCTCCTGCTAACACGTTGCGTATCAGGTGGTGGTGCAGTTAGCTGTGGCGTGTTGACAAAAGTTTTTCACATCTCTGCCATGCTAACCCTGCCCTCAGAGGAGCTGGCCGTGACACAGCTGCCTTGGCGACCTCTTGCTCCTCCTCTGCCTTGGCCTTGGGCTTCCACTTGTTCCCCTGTGACATTTGGGAATGCTCTCAGTAGCGCGTCTACCAACGTGCGCTTGTACTCGCGCATCTTCCTATCACGCTCCAGTGCAGGAAGTAAGGTGGGCACATTGTCTTTGTAGCGTGGATCCAGCAGGGTGGCAACCCAGTAGTCCGCACAGGTTAAAATGTGGGCAACTCTGCTGTCGTTGCGCAGGCACTGCAGCATGTAGTCGCTCATGTGTGCCAGGCTGCCCAGGGGTAAGGACAAGCTGTCCTCTGTGGGAGGCGTATCGTCATCGTCCTGCCTTTCCCCCCAGCCACGCACCAGTGATGGACCCGAGCTGCGTTGGGTGCCACCCCGCTGTGACCATGCTTCATCCTCATCCTCCTCCACCTCCTCCTCATCCTCGTCCTCCTCGTCCTCCAGTAGTGGGCCCTGGCTGGCCACATTTGTACCTGGCCTCTGCTGTTGCCAAAAACCTCCCTCTGAGTCACTTCGAAGAGACTGGCCTGAAAGTGCTAAAAATGACCCCTCTTCCTCCTCCTCCTCCTCCTCCTCCTGGGCCACCTCCTCTTCCATCATCGCCCTAAGTGTTTTCTCAAGGAGACATAGAAGTGGTATTGTAACGCTGATAACGGTGTCATCGCCACTGGCCATGTTGGTGGAGTACTCGAAACAGCGCAACAGGGCACACAGGTCTCGCATGGAGGCCCAGTCATTGGTGGTGAAGTGGTGCTGTTCTGTAGTGCGACTGACCCGTGCGTGCTGCAGCTGAAACTCAACTATGGCCTGCTGCTGCTCGCACAGTCTGTCCAGCATGTGCAAGGTGGAGTTCCACCTGGTGGGCACGTCGCATATGAGGCGGTGAGCGGGAAGGCCGAAGTTACGCTGTAGCGCAGACAGGCGAGCAGCAGCAGGATGTGAACGCCGGAAGCGCGAACAGACGGCCCGCACTTTATGCAGCAGCTCTGACATGTCGGGGTAGTTGTGAATGAACTTCTGCACCACCAAATTCAGCACATGCGCCAAGCAAGGGATGTGCGTCAAATTGGCTAGTCCCAGAGCTGCAACGAGATTTCGCCCATTATCACACACCACCAGGCCGGGCTTGAGGCTCACCGGCAGCAACCACTCGTCGGTCTGTTGTTCAATACCCCGCCACAACTCCTGTGCGGTGTGGGGCCTGTCCCCCAAACATATGAGTTTCAGAATGGCCTGCTGACGTTTACCCCGGGCTGTGCTGAAGTTGGTGGTGAAGGTGTGTGGCTGACTGGATGAGCAGGTGGAAGAAGAGGAGGAGGAAGCCGAGAAGGAGGAGGTGGCAACAGGAGGCAAAGAATGTTGCCCTGCGATCCTTGGCGGCGGAAGGACGTGCGCCAAACAGCTCTCCGCCTGGGGCCCAGCTGCCACTACATTTACCCAGTGTGCAGTTAGGGAGATATAGCGTCCCTGGCCGTGCTTACTGGTCCACGTATCTGTGGTTAGGTGGACCTTGCTACAGATGGCGTTGCGCAGTGCACACTTGATTTTATCGGATACTTGGTTGTGCAGGGAAGGCACGGCTCTCTTGGAGAAGTAGTGCCGGCTGGGAACAACATACTGTGGGACAGCAAGCGACATGAGCTGTTTGAAGCTGTCTGTGTCCACCAGCCTAAATGACAGCATTTCATAGGCCAGTAGTTTAGAAATGCTGGCATTCAGGGCCAGGGATCGAGGGTGGCTAGGTGGGAATTTACGCTTTCTATCAAATGTTTGTGAGATGGAGAGCTGAACGCTGGCGTGTGACATGGTTGAGACGCTTGGTGACGGAGGTGGTGGTGGTGGTGTTGGTGGTACATCCCCTGTTTGCTGGGCGGCAGGTGCCAACGTTCCTCCAGAGGCGGAGGAAGAGGCCGAGGCGGCAGCAGCAGAATAGGCCGAGGCGGCAGCAGCAGAAGAGGTAGCAGGGGGAGCCTGAGTGACTTCCTTGGTTTTAAGGTGTTTACTCCACTGCAGTTCATGCTTTGCATGCAGGTGCCTGGTCATGCAGGTTGTGCTCAGGTTCAGAACGTTAATGCCTCGCTTCAGGCTCTGATGGCACAGCGTGCAAACCACTCGGGTCTTGTCGTCAGCACATTGTTTGAAGAAGTGCCATGCCAGGGAACTCCTTGAAGCTGCCTTTGGGGTGCTCGGTCCCAGATGGCGGCGGTCAGTAGCAGGCGGAGTCTCTTGGCGGCGGGTGTTCTGCTTTTGCCCACTGCTCCCTCTTTTGCTACGCTGTTGGCTCGGTCTCACCACTGCCTCTTCCTCCGAACTGTGAAAGTCAGTGGCACGACCTTCATTCCATGTGGGGTCTAGGACCTCATCGTCCCCTGCATCGTCTTCCACCCAGTCTTGATCCCTGACCTCCTGTTCAGTCTGCACACTGCAGAAAGACGCAGCAGTTGGCACCTGTGTTTCGTCATCATCAGAGACATGCTGAGGTGGTATTCCCATGTCCTCATCATCAGGAAACATAAGTGGTTGTGCGTCAGTGCATTCTATGTCTTTCACCGCTGGGGAAGGGCTAGGTGGATGCCCTTGGGAAACCCTGCCAGCGGAGTCTTCAAACAGCATAAGAGACTGCTGCATAACTTGAGGCTGAGACAGTTTCCCTGGTATGCATGGGGGTGATGTGACAGACTGATGGGGTTGGTTTTCAGGCGCCATCTGTGCGCTTTCTGCAGAAGACTGGGTGGGAGATAATGTGAACGTGCTGGATCCACTGTCGGCCACCCAATTGACTAATGCCTGTACCTGCTCAGGCCTTACCATCCTTAGAACGGCATTGGGCCCCACCATATATCGCTGTAAATTCTGGCGGCTACTGGGACCTGAGGTAGTTGGTACACTAGGACGTGTGGATGTGGCAGAACGGCCACGTCCTCTCCCAGCACCAGAGGGTCCACTAACACCACCACGACCATGTCCACGTCCGCGTCCCTTACTAGATGTTTTTCTCATTGTTATGGTTCACCACAACAACAAATATATTATTTGGCCCAATGTATTGTATTCAAATTCAACGGGATATAAATTTGAGGCCTAGTATTTAGGCGCTGGGTGACCGGTATGGATTTACTGACAGAATTAGACTTGGAAATGCACAGAAGCGTGTGTGTGTGAAGTTATTCTGAATGACCCAATGTGCACCTTGAATATTATATACCCTTTTAGGGATAGATTTCAAATAGCTCTGATATAGCAGAAACCACTAAATTATGAAATTGCTAAATTGGGAATTGTATTTCAACCCAGAACAAAAAATGTGCTTTGACGGACACTAAATAACTTTCCCAGCCACAACAGGACAGCGTTAACGAGAGATTTAGCAGGATATAAATTTGAGGCCTAGTA